>NW_024581094.1:1629860-1633376 GCF_017639235.1 Corvus kubaryi | reverse complement strand
CAGCATCCCATTATCCTGATATCCCAGTATCCCAGTGTCCCAGTGTCCCAGTATCCCAGTATCCCGGTATCCCGGTATCCCAGCATCCCATTATCCTGATATCCCAGTATCCCAGTGTCCCAGTGTCTCGGTATCCCAGTATCCCAGTATCCCAGTGTCCCAGTATCCCAGTATCCCAGTATCCCATTATCCCGGTGTCCCAGTATCCGTGTATCCCATTATCCCAGTATTGCAGTATCCCAGTATCCCAGTATCCCATTATCCCATTATCCCGGTATCCCAGTGTACCGGTATCCCAGTATCCCAGTATCCCGGTATCCCAGTATCCCATTATCCCGGTATCCCAGTATCCCAGTATCCCAGTATCCCGGTATCACTTCTGTGCCTCATCCAGGCCCAGCCTGGGCCTTTCCTTCTGCGCTGTCCCAAAAAAACGGGATTTGGGTTTTCCTTGGAGCATCCCAGCCCTTTTTTCCTTATTTCTCCTTATTTTCCCTTATTTCTCCTTATTTTTCCTTATTTTTCCTTCTTTCTCCTTATTTCTCCTTATTTCGCCTTGGGACGAGCAAGGCTTTAAGAAAAGAAGGAAAAATGTTTTAAAAAAAGGAGGAAAACCATGGCTGGATCCCAAGAAAACTCTGGATGAGGCACGGGGGGGGAGGGGGGGAGGATGAAGTGCAGATGTTCTGTCGGCCTGGAAAAATCCTGGATGGAATTTGTCCCCCCCTGAGGAGAACGGGAACCACGAGATTTTTCGGGATCCACCCCATGGAGGGAGGCAGGGATGTGGGGCTGTTCCCAGGGAACGCCTGGGATCCGTCAGGAAATCGGGGATTTGGGGATTTGCGTGTGGAGCGTTGCTGTTGGGGTTGGAAAAGCGCCTGGGCAGGGATTGAGGAATGAGGCAAAACTTGTGGGATCAGGGAATTGTGGAATGCTGGGAAGGGACCTTAAAGAGGAATTCCTTCCTGTTCCCGCCATCCCGGCCTCGGATGCTTCCATGGAAACACGAAATCAGGGAGCTTCCCCATCCCGATTTTTCCTCGCTTTCCAGTTTGAAGAATCCCAAATTTCTGCTGGTTTAGGGCTTGGAAAAACCCAGGGTGAACAAACCCAACTCAAAAATTCTGCGAGCTGGGATGGGACCCCGGGGGATCTCCGGGGTGGATTTTGGGATCTCCACGGCTGATCCCTTTTCCCACGTGTTGGAATCCAGGTTCTCCCATTTCCTGGAGCTGGGAAATCCTGGAATGTGGTGGAGACGGAGGGAAAAGGGAAATCCTTTGGGGGGTGGCAGCAGGAAAGCTCTGGTTTCCCCTTCCCTCCCCTCTTCCCATCGACTGATCCTGGGAATCCATGGATATCCCAGGCTCCAGATGTTGGAGCAGGAATCTGTGGATATCCCAGGCTCCAGATGTTGGAGCAGGAATCCTGGGATGCATCCAGGGGCTGGGATGTGGGGAAGGAGCAGCCGGGATGGGCGGAGAAGGGAAGAGGGACACGAAGGGAAGAAGGACCCAAGCTTCCCTTCCCTTCCCTTCCCTTCCCTTCCCTTCCCTTCCCTTCCCTTCCCTTCCCTTCCCGCTGCTCTTCCCAGCGCTGGGAATTCCGGCATTCCAGAGCTTCCCGGTTGTTTTTTTCCAGAGCCGCAAGGACAAGGAGAGGCCGAAACAGAAGCACAAAAAGCGGCCGGAGTCCCCCAGCAGCCTCCCCCCAGCGCCCGTGGCCGTGGCCACCGAGAAGGTACCGGATCCTTGGGATGGGAAAATCCATGCAGGAAACTGGGAAAAGAGGCAGGAAAATCCACCCCAAAAATGGGGGAAAGGGCAGGAAAATCCACTCAGGAAACTGGGAAAAGGGCAGGAAAATCCAACCAAAAATGGGGGGAAAGGGCAGGAAAATCCACCCAGGAAACCGGGAAAAGGGCAGGAAAATCCGCCCAGGGAACTGGGGAAAGGGCAGGAAAATCCACCCCAAAAATGGGGAAAAGGGGCAGGAAAATCCACTCAGGAACTGGGGAAAAGAGGCAGGAAAATCCAGCCAGAAAATCCACCCAGGAAACTGGGAAAAGGGGCAGGAAAATCCACCCCAAAAATGGGGAAAAGGGGCAGAAAAATCCACTCAGGAAACTGGGAAAAGAGCAGGAAAATCCAGCCAGAAAATGGGGAAAAGGGGCAGAAAAATCCATGCAGGAAGCTGGGAAAAGGGGCAGGAAAATCCACCCCAAAAATGGGGGGAAAAGGGGCAGGAAAATCCACCCCAAAAATGGGGGGAAAAGGGGCAGGAAAATCCACCCCAAAAATGGGGGAAAGGGGCAGAAAAATCCACTCAGAAACTGGGGAAAATGGCAGGAAAATCCACTCAGGAAACTGGGAAAGGGAAAGGAAAATCCACCCCAAAAATGGGGAAAAGGGCAGGAAAATCCACTCAGAAACTGGGGAAAATGGCAGGAAAATCCACTCAGGAAACTGGGAAAGGGAAAGGAAAATTTGCCCAAAAACCAGGGAAAAGGGCAGGAAAATCCCCGCAGGAAAAGGGGCAGGAAAATCCGCTGGTATTTGAGCTCTCGGCTCCCGGGATTTCGGGATCTGCCGGATCCTGGGAATCCCCACACTGAATCCTGCTCCGGCAAACCCAGAGACGGGGGAAAGGCTGATCCTTCCATCCCCCATCGCATTCCAGCCGCGGTATTCCATCCCTGGCCCTCTGGATTTGGGATTTCTCCCCTCCTGGCCTCGTGCACCTCATGCCGAGCTCCCAAACAGGGAATTTAAGGGTGCAAAAATCCAGGCAAAAATCCCATTCCTGCCTCCAGACCCCGCTCCTCTTCCCTTCCCATGGAAAACCGGGAAGATTTCCATGCTCCCGCTGAGCCCATAAATCCAAGAGGGTTTCATTCCCACATCCAGAGGGTGTGGGATGAGGAAATCCAGGTTTCCTCTGCTCTCCCCCCGGATTTCCCCCATTCCCTCCCTTCCTCCTTTCATATTCCCAGCACATCTGGTGCCGGCAGCTGTGGGGTTGTGCCAAGGGATGAAATCTGGGCATGGATTTGGATTCCCGGGTTTTTATGCCAAGGAGGGCTCTGGGATGCCAGGAAGGTGCCCAAGTGTCACATTTGGGGCCATCCCATAATGAGAAGGATATTTAGGATTTTGATTGCTCCGGTACCTAAACCAGGTGAGCTTTGATCCCTCGGGTCTGGATTTCCAGGGATTTGGAGCTGGAGCATCCCATGGGAGATGGCTTTGGGTTCATCCCTCTGTTCCCCCTGCTGAATTCCCATATTTCTCCCTTTCATCCCAAAATCCTGCATTTCCTGGCATCTGCCCTGGTTTCTTCACCCTCCTGCCTCCCCTGGCTCCTGCAGCTCAGCTGGAATTTGGGAACATCTGGTGCTGTGGGATCAGGACTGCTCCAACCCCCGGGAATATTCCCAGCCGGAGCTTTGGGATGGCTGTAGGGAATGCAGGGAATCTCCAGTCCCATCCCGAGGAGGAGGAAATTCCTGCAGGG
>NW_024581094.1:1629103-1629850 GCF_017639235.1 Corvus kubaryi | reverse complement strand
CAGGGAATCTCCAGTCCCATCCCGAGGAGGAGGAAATTCCTGCAGGGAATCTCCAGTCCCATCCTGAGGAGGAGGAAATTCCCGCAGGGAATCTCCAATCCCATCCCGAGGAGGAGGAAATTCCCGCAGGTGGGATGGGAGTGCTGGGAGCCGCACACCTGAGGCCGGAAGCTGAAATCCCGGATGGAATCACAGCCAAATCCGGAGGTTTTTGGGGCTGGACACTCTGCTGCCGTTGCCTCTTTAATTCCCTGCGGTTTCCTGGGATGAGCCTCATCCCTGGGATGTAAATCCTGGTGCCACCGAGCAGCAGGAGATGTCACCAGCTCCTGAGTGACCCGGCCTGAGCAGCCCTCGGTGGGCAGGGAGAGCAATTCCTGCTCCAGAGGGGGGAAAATCGGGAAAATCGGGAAAAGGAGCCCCGGCTGCGGCCACCTCCAGTCCCAGGAGTGACCCCTGTGTCTGTCCCCTCCCAGGGCTCCAGTGGCCACCACGAGGCCACCAAGGACAGCTCGGAGGTGGCCAGGCAGGAGGCGAAGGGCAGGAAATCCTCGGGCCACGGCAGCAGCCACAAGGGGAAGAAGACGGGAAGCGGGAAAAGCTCCGGAGGCTTCGGCTCGGCCGCGTCCGGAGGAACCTTCCAGGCGGCCGGTGAGGGGCAGGAGGAGGAGGAGGGAGAGGGAGGAAGAGGGGAAGGATGAAGGAGGAGGGGAGGGAGGAAGGAGGAGGAAGAGGAGAGGGAGGAAG
>NW_024581094.1:1628812-1629093 GCF_017639235.1 Corvus kubaryi | reverse complement strand
AGGGAGGAAGGAGGAGGAAGAGGAGAGGGAGGAAGGAGGAGGAAGAGAGGGATGAAGGAGGAGGAGGAGGGGAGGGATGAAGAAGAAAAGGAGAGGGATGAAGGAGGAGGAAGAGGGGAGGGATGAAGGAGGAGGAAGAAGAGAGGGAGGAAGGAGGAGGAAGAGGACAGGGAGGAAGGATGAGGAAAAGGAGAGGGATGAAGGATGAGGAAAAGGAGAGGGATGAAGGATGAGGAAGAGGAGAGGGATGAAGGGTGAGGAAAAGGAGAGGGATGAAGGAT
>NW_024581094.1:1626695-1628802 GCF_017639235.1 Corvus kubaryi | reverse complement strand
GAAGAGGAGAGGGATGAAGGGTGAGGAAAAGGAGAGGGATGAAGGATGAAGAAGAGGAGAGGGATGAAGGGTGAGGAAAAGGACAGGGAGGAAGGATGAGGATGAGGAAGAGGAGAGGGCCGGAGGATGAGAATGAGGAAGAGGAGAGGGCCGAAGGATGAGGAAGCCTCCCCGCGCCTCAGGCCACGCCTGCTGACCCCCCCGGCCCTGTCCCCAGGCCCCTCCTGCAGCAGCCTGCAGAGCTCCCAGGACTTCGTCGCCTTCCCCAAGCTGGAGCAGGAGGACGAGAAGTTCCGCAAAGCCGCCAGCTCCTCCTCGTCCCCGCACTGCTCGCCGCTCTACGAGGGCCCCAAGGGCGACGTCTTCGAGCAGAAGGTCATCTTCTCCGGCTTCGGCTCCATCATGCGCTTCTCCACCTCGGCCGTGAGCCAGCAGCGAGCCCGCGACGCCTCCCCCGTGGACTACAAAGCCTCCAACGCCCTCGGTGGCCCCTCGGGTGGCACCGCTGGCACGGCCGGCACGGCCGGCAGTAGCCACAAGCGGATGCCGTCGCTCAGCGCGGAGGAGGGCGAGGTGCTCAAGGAGAAGAAGCACAAGGGCAGCAAGAAGAACAAGCACGGCCCCGGCAGGCCCAAGGGGGGCAAAGGCAAAGAGGTTTTGGGGGCCCAGCTGGCTGGGTCCACATCCACGTCCTCCTCTCCCTTCTCCGGGGGATCCCTGGTGAGCTCCAGCGTTGGGAATTCTTCCCGGAGTTTCAGCCACCCCGGGAATCTGCCCAGCCTCAGTATGGAGTCGCCGCTGCTGGGCTCAGGTATGTTCTCCCCTGAGGGATCCAGGTGGTGCTCAGATCCCTTTTCCAGCCTTTTCCAGCCTTTTCCAGCACTTTTGGCCGGTGTCCAGAGCTGCCTGCACTGAGCCCTGTCCCTTGAATCCATAAAAATCCACATCCCAGTCTCCCTGTTCCATCCCGGCCTTTATCCTGGAATTTCGCCTGGATCAGCTTCCCCAAAGTTGGGGTGCAGATCTGAGCTGATCCCGAACCCTTTTTGCTCCAGTGCAAGCTCGCCCAGTCAGAGCTGAATTCCCAGCTGGATAAAGGGGGACGTTCCCTGACCCTAAATTAGGGATTCTCTGGAGTGGTTCGAGTTTAACCCCTCTTTTATAAAACAAAACTTCTCATCCCGGTCATCCCACATCCAGCGGGGCTGGGAGACACCAGTAACTCCCAGTGCTCCCAGTGGAGCCCCTTCCCTGGCCTGGCCAGGCTGGAGACAGCCGGGACACGGGGCAGGAAGGGGTTAAGGCAGCTGGGAGAGGAGGGGCTCTGACACTCAATCCCGAGTGTTCCCAGTCCCGAGTGTTCCCAATTCTGAGTGTCCCCAGTCCCGAGTGTTCCCAGCCCCGAGTGTTCCCAATCCCGAGTAGTTTCCAGTCCCGAGTGTTCCCAGTCCCGAGTGTTCCAAATCCCGAGTGTTCCCAATCCCGAGTGTTCCCAGTCCCGAGTGTTCCCAATCCCGAGTGCTCCCAGTCCCGAGTGTTCCCAGTCCCGAGTGTTCCCAGTTCTGAGTGTTCCCAATCCCGAGTGTTTCCAGCCCCGAGTGCTCCCAGTCCCGAGTGTTCCCAGTTCTGAGTGTTCCCAATCCGGAGTGTTTCCAGCCCCGAGTGTTTCCAGCCCCGAGTGTTCCCAGTCCCGAGTGTTCCCAGTCCCAAGTGTTCCCAATCCGGAGTGCTCCCAATCCTGAGTGTTCCCAGTCCCGAGTGTTCCCAGTCCCGAGTGTTCCCAGTCCCTCCCTGCTTCCAGCGGGGAGGGCGAGAAGGGAATCGCGGCTCCCTGACCCTTGGGAGAGGCGGGGCAGGAGGGAACGGTGGCTCCTCAACCTTTTGGAGAGGGATAGAGCAGGGAATTACAGCTCCGTAACCCTTTGGAGAGGGGGGTGAGAGGGAATCTTGGCTCTTTAAACCTTCAGAGAAGGGAACAGGAGGGAATCGCGGCTCCCTAACCCTTGGGAGAGGGAAGAGAGCAGGGATCGGTGGCTCCCTAACCCTTGGGAGAGGGGGAGAGGAGGGAATCGTGACTCCTTAACCCTCTGGAAATGGGGACAGGAGG
>NW_024581094.1:1620483-1626685 GCF_017639235.1 Corvus kubaryi | reverse complement strand
CTTAACCCTCTGGAAATGGGGACAGGAGGGAATCGTGACTCCTTAACTCTTGGGAGAAGGGACAGGAGGGAATCCCGCCTCCCTGACCTTTGGGATAGGGAGGATAAGAACGAACCCCGTCTCCATAACCCTCGGGAGAGGCGGGATAAGAACGAGCCCCGTCTCCGTAACCCTCGGGATAGGAAAGATAAGAAGGAATCGCGGCTCCCTGCCCCTTGGGATAGGGAGGATAAGAACGAACGCCGTCTCCCCGCCGCTGTGCTCCCGCAGGGATCTACACGAGCAACAAGGACCCGATCCCGCTGGGCGCGGCGCTGCGGGCGGTGTGCAGCACCCCGCTGCCCTCGGGGCTCCTCCCGCACCAGGGCAGCTCCTCGGCCCTGCCGCAGCTCAGCCGCTCCCCCTTCGCCAGCTCCATCCCCGCCTCCTCCTCCTCCTCCGGCTCCACCACGCAGGTAAGGGCCGGGAAAGGGCTGGGATTCGGGAGAGCAGGGTGGGGATGGGCACGGAGGAGCGGTTGGTTTGGGGGTTTTGTTTTGGACGTGGGTGGGATGGGAGGGATGGGATGGGAGACTCAAAGGGCGTTTCCCGCTGCTTGGGAGCTTCCCGATGCTCCGGCAGGCACCGGAGATGGCTCTCAGTGTGTGCTGGATCCTGCCTGGATTTCCGCTGGATTCTGTGCCGAATCCTGTCTCAATCCTGGCTGGATCTGGTGCTGGTTTCTACGTTGGATCCGGTGCTGGATTTTGTGCTGGATCCTGTCTGGATTCTGTGCTGGATCCTGTCTCAATCCTGGCTCGATCCTGGCTGGATCCTGGTTGGTTCTGGTGCTGGATCCTGTCTGGAATCTGTGCTGGATCCTGTCTCAATCCTGGCTCGATCCTGGCTGGATCCTGGTTGGTTCTGGTGCTGGATCCTGTCTGGAATCTGTCTGGATCCTAGCTGGATTCTCTGCTGGATCTTGGCTGGATCCTGTCTGGATTCTGTGCTGGATCCTGCCTCCATCCTGGTTGGATCCTGTCTGGAATCTGTCTGGATCCTGTGCTGAATCCTGTCCTGGATTCTGCGCCAGATCTTGTGCTGGATCCTGGCTGAATCCTGCCTGGATCTGGTGCTGGATCCTGGCCAAATCCTGGCTGGATCCTGCCTGGATGCTGTCTTCATCCCATGCTGGATCCTGTGCTGGATCTTCTCTGGATCTGCTGCTGGATCCTGTGCTGGATCCCGCCTGGCCCCTGCCTGGATCCCTCCGCCAGTGCCATCCCTGCCATCCCCATACCCAGCTCCCGGCGTGTCCCCGCTGTGTCCCCTGCCCGTGCCGGCACATGGAGCCGATCCCTGCCGGGAGCTCTCCGGGAGCTGTCCCACCGGGAAGAGCGATTGGATCCACACCATTCCCACGGCTCCTTCCTCCTCCCAGCTCCCAGACAGCGCTGGGAGCATTCCAAGCCTCTCGCCAGACTTCCAGGAGATATTTTTACCTCTCTCTCCGGCGGGAGTTGGGAAGAGCTGGAACAACGAGGTTATTCCCTGAGGAGCCGCTTCCCTGAGCCTCCTGTCCCTGTTTTCCCGTGCAGGTGTTTTCCCTGGCGGGTTCCACCTTCAGCCTCCCTTCCTCGCACATTTTCGGGAGCCCCCTGACATCCGGGCTGTCCCTGAACCCCCTCCTGAGCCAGCCGGAGAGCAGCCGGGCAGGTACGTGAATTCCCAGGTATGTCAGAGTCGGGATTCCCGAGGGCTCTCCCGGGAAGAGAGGAGGCCGCCGCTGCATTCCCGGCTTTTCCAGCTGCCCTCCCTCTGAGTGACAGCCAGGGATGGCATAGAGGGGACAGGGGCGGCGTGTGCCCGCAGCACGTCTGGCGTGGCCCTGGAGAATGGGTGTCCCTGGAAAATGGAAATTCCTAGAGAATGGGTGTCCCTGGAAAATGAGTGTCCCTGGAAAATGGATATTCCTAGAGAATGGGTGTCCCTGGAAAATGATGGATGGCCCTGGAGAATGGGTGTCCCTGGATAATTGGGTGTCCCTGGATAACTGGGTGTCCCAGGAGAATGGATATTCCTGGAGAATGGGTGTCCCTGGAAAACTGTGTGTTCCAGGAGAATGGGTGCCCTTGGAAAATGGGTGTCCCTGGATAATGATGGATGGCCCTGGAGAATGGGTGTCCCTGGATAATTGGGTGTCCCTGGAGAATGGGTGTCCCTGGATATCTGGGTGTCCCTGGAAAATGGATGACCCTGGAGAATGGATATTCCTGGAGAATGGGTGCCCCTGGATAATTGGGTGTCCCTGGAGAATGGGTGTGCCTGGAAAATGGAAATTCCTAGAGAATGGGTGTCCCTGGAGAATGGATATCCCTGGAGAATGGATATTCCTGGAGAATGGGTGTCCCTGGATAACTGGGTGTTCCTGGAAAATGGGTGTCCCTGGAAAATGGGTGTCCCTGGATAACTGGGTGTCTCCAGATAACTGGGTGTCCCTGGAGAATGGATATCCCTGGATAATCGTGTGTCCCTGGATAACTGCGTGTCCCTGGATAATGAATGTCCCTGGATAATGAATGTCCCTGGATAACTGGGTGTCCCTGGATAACTGCGTGTCCCTGGATAACTGGGTGTCCCTGGATAACTGCGTGTCCCTGGATCATCGGTGTCCCTGGATAACGGGTGTCCCTGGGCACGTGCCGGGGAAGTGCAGGAATATCAAATCCTCCTTCCCTGCAGAATTTGTTGGGATTTTTCCCACCCCAAAGCCGGGCGATCCCAGTGAAAGCTGCGGGGAGCTTCGCTGCCTCAAAATACCTCGGAAAATTTTGTTTCCTGGGATTCTTTTCCAGCCAGAGGCACCTCCCACCTCCAATTCCCATATCACATTTCCATTCCCAGTCCCTTCCTGCTCTTCTCCTTTAAAGATGTGAATTTTCATCCCCCGTGAATGCCCCAAAATCCCATTTTTCCACTCCCAAACACAGCCCTGGATTCCTTTCAACCGCTCAGTTTTTCCCAGCGAGGCCAATTTCCATTTTCCTTGGAAAACCGCCTGGTTAATGAGCAGGAAACTTGGAGCATCTCAAGATTTTCCTGGTTTTTTTTCCCCTTTAAACCAACTGGGGCTGATTTTCGATCCTAAATTTTGACACCAAAGCACCCTCCTGGTTTCCAGCTGTTATCCCAGAAATTCGGGATGCGGAATCCCGGGAAGCAAAACCCGCCCTGAGTGACAAGGGCTTGGAAACACCACCCTAATTAGGGGTGGCTCGGGAAAATCCCACACCCCTCACCCCTCATTTGCCATTCCAAGGGCGCATTCCTGCATGGAATCACTTTTCCCTCTCCAAATCCTGGTCCCCTGTGCTGTCACTCACCAGGAATAACCCCGGGATCCAGGATCCCCTCCTCAGGAATGAACCATGGAGGTAAAATCCCATCCAAAGTGCTCAAAAAAACCCCGTCCCGATCCTTAATTTCCTTTTCCACGATCACCCTGTTAGTTTGACCGGGATTTTAGGAGCTTCAGGATGGGGATTCTTCCCAGCTCCCAGCAGATTTGGGGACAGCTCCTGGTTTTTGTCACGTTTGGGGTTTGTCCCTCACTGGGGAGGCTGCTCAGCCGAATTCCCTCGGGATTTTTTCCAGAGGGATTCATTAACCTGCATCAAACCTCCCAGATGGGGCCATTTTCCCTGAAAAACGTGGAGATTCCTTGAATCCCAAACCGTTCACGGGATGGTTGGGAAGCTCCAAGAAATCCCACCTTGTCTTTAATCCAGATTCCCTTTCCCGGGAGTGGCGGCTCCCATGGAGACAGCGCTCTCCCTGCAGCAATATTCCAGCTTTTCCCGTATTTTATGTGCTGGAGGAGGTGGCTCCAGCTGGGGGAACAGGGAATTATTCCTTCAGCTTCATCCCTTTGGCAGCGCAGGAGTTCTGATCCTTATCCGAGCTCCCATCTCATCCTTCCTCCCACGGCTTGTCCAGGATCCTGATGATGACAGAACAGATGGATTTATGGATTTATGGATTTATGGATTTATGGATTTGTCATTCCCGGTTGTCTCCAAGCCTCGGGAAAGGCTGTCCCTTGGTGATAACTCCGTCATCTCCTGCTCTGGAGGTGTTGGATGATGGGATGTGGTGCCTGAGGCTGTCTCGGACACCGGGATCGTGTCCGTGGGCAGCTCCCGCAGCAAAAGACGTGATGGGAATGGGCAGGAAGCCGAAACTTCCCGGAATTTTTATCTGGTTGGAAGCTGGAATGGTTTTGGGGTCTGGGGATGTTTCTGTGGGATCACGGAATGGTTCGGGTTAGAAAGGGACCTTAAAGGTGATCCAGGGACAGGGACACCTCCCACTATCCCAGGGTGCTCCAACCCAGCCTTGGACGCTTCCAGGGATCCAGGGGCAGCCTCAGCTTCTCTGGGAATTCCATCCCAGCCCCTCCCCACCCTCCCAGGGAGGAATTCCTTCCCCATATCCCATCCAACCCTACCCTATCCCATTTTAAACCCATTCCCTGTGTCCTGTCCCTCCATCCCTTGTCCCAAATCCCTTTCCAGCTCTCCTGGAGCCCATTGAGGCCCTGGAAGCTGCTCCAAGGTTTCATACTGGGAGATTCTGGCCACATCCAGGAAGATGGATTCTCCCTCCCGGGAAGAATGGCCCAGCCACAATCCCTGTCCAGCAGGACATTCCCAAGGGGATGCCGGAGCAAGGATCCCCGGGGACCTGTCTGGAGGAGCCGCCAGCCCCAGCTGTGTTTGCTCGTTCCCAGCAGCAGCAGGAAATCCCCTGCTCCGGGCATCCCGCTGGGAATCACGGCATTCCCTGCAGGAGATTTCCAGGATTCCTGCACGTGGGAATGTGTGGGGAAGGAGAGGAGGAGCAGGGAGGCAGCTGGGGTTGGAGTCACAACATCTGTCAGGGCCCAGGGCGAGGGGAGCAAATGGCAGATAAAGATCGGATTTATCCCGGATTACCCTTGGAATGGGAGATATCCTGCACATGTGCACCATCCCAGACTTCCTGGGGCACAGGGATGGCTCTGGAGGAACATTCTGGATGCCAAAGCGCTGCTGCCCCTGTGCTGGGCACTGCTGAGGGCACACCCCAAATCCTGGGGTCGGTTTTGGGATCTTCCCAAGAAGGGAATGGAGGGGCTGGATCGTGTCCAGGAATGGGGCCGGAGCACCAGGAGCGGCTGAGGGAGCTGGGAATGTTTATCCCGGAGAAAAGGAGGCTCCGGGGGGACCTTGTGGCTCTGCACAACTCCCTGATAGGAGGGGACAGTCGGGGGCGGGGGGGAGGGTCGGGATTTCTCCCAGGGAACAGGGACAGGAGGAGAGGGAACGGCCTCAGGCTGGGCCAGGAGAGGTTTGGGTTCGATATTGGGAAAATTCCTTCATGGAAAGGGTGGTCAGGCCCTGGCACGGGCTGCCCGGGGAGGTTTGGAGTCGCCATGCGGAAAACGTGTGGATGTGGCACCTGGGGACACGGCTGAGCGGTGACACGGCAGTGCCGGGTTAATGATTGCACTCGCTGACCTTGGAGGGCTTTTCCAACCCGAGCGATTCCATGATTCCCTTTAAGCTCTTTAGGAAGGAGCTCAGCACCTGGAAACCTCAAAGAACCGCGGCTGCGATTGGGAAAAGGATCCTCAATCCTGGGCGACCTTAAAGGTTCTGTCACTCCATGGAGAGTGACAGCCGGATCCCCCGGGATTACCGGAACCCGCCCGGGGCCGGGGAGGGCGCGGTAGCCGCGGGCAGGGCCTGGCACGGGATTTGTCCGTCCCGGGAGAACCGGCCGAAGGCTTTGCAGAGCAAAGCTCCTCCTCGCCCGGCGCGGGGGCAGAGCGGGCCCGGGTGACCTTGCCGGGGTGACCACCCCGTGCCGAGGTGCCAGGTGGTGCCAGCGGCTCCTCCCCGGGGGAGGTGCCTGCGGGCCCGCCTTGCGCTGCGCGGAGCTGGCGCTGCTCGGTGCGGGGCTGCCCGGGGCCTCTCGGTGCTGCCCGGGCCCGTTCGGTGCTGCCCGGTCCCGTTCGGTGCTGCCCGGGGCCTCTCGGTGCCGCTCGGCGCTGCTCGGTGAGGTTCGGTACTGGTGCTGCTCGGTGCGGTTCGGTGCGGCCCGATGCTACCCGGTGCTGCTCGGTTCTGGTGCCGCTCGGTGCCGGTACCGCCCGGTACCGCTCGGTGCCTCTCGGTGCTCC
>NW_024581094.1:1619984-1620473 GCF_017639235.1 Corvus kubaryi | reverse complement strand
CTCGGTGCCGGTACCGCCCGGTACCGCTCGGTGCCTCTCGGTGCTCCCCGATGCCGCTCGGTTCTGGTGCCGCTCGGTGCTCCCTGGTACCGCTCGGTGCTGATGCCACCCGGTACCACTCGGTACCGCCCGATTGCCCCCACCCAGCGGGCACGCACCGGGCACGCACCGGGCACGCACCGGGCACACACCGGGCACGCACCGGGCACCGGCCGCGCCGGACGCCGCTGACCCCGGGCCCTCTGTCCCTGTCCCCGCCAGAGCCGGACCTGGAGGATTGCGGCTTCGGCTGCCGAGGGACGTCCCCGCAGGAGAGCCTGTCCTCCATGTGAGTGTCCCCGGGAGCGCGGGGACACCGCGGGGACACCGCGGGATCTGGGGCAGGGCCTGGGGGGGACGGGAACAGCTTCTGCCCTGCTCCGTGGGGCTGGGAGCGGGATGGGATGGGATGGGATGGGATGGGATGGGATGGGATGGGATGGGATGGGA
>NW_024581094.1:1619707-1619974 GCF_017639235.1 Corvus kubaryi | reverse complement strand
GATGGGATGGGATGGGATGGGATGGGATGGGATGGGATGGGATGGGAGGACCCAGGTTCGGTTTCCCAGCCCGAGCCAGGACTAAACACAAACGCGGGGCGGAGGAGCTGAGGCTGCGGGGCTGCAGCTGCTCCGGCCCAGGAGCTGTGGGAACAGGGAATGGGGCAGGGAACGGAGCCGGGAACAGAGCAGGGAATGGGGCAGGAATGGAGCCGGGAACGGAGCAGGGAATGGGGCAGGAACGGAGCAGGGAATGGGGCAGGAATG
>NW_024581094.1:1619356-1619697 GCF_017639235.1 Corvus kubaryi | reverse complement strand
GAATGGAGCAGGGAATGGGGCAGGAACGGAGCAGGGAATGGGGCAGGGAACGGGGCAGGAATGGGGCAGGAACGGAGCAGGAATGGGGCAGGGAACGAAGCCAGGAACGGAGCAGGGAATGGGGCAGGAATGGGGCAGGGAACGGGGAAGGAACGGGGCAGGGAATGGGGCAGGAATGGGGCCGGCAATGGAGCGGGGAAGAGAGCAGGGAACGAAGCAGGAATGGGGCAGGGAATGGGGCAGGAATGGGGCAGGAACGGAGCAGGAATGGGGCAGGAACGGATCAGGAACGGAGCAGGAATGGGGCAGGGAACGGAGCAGGAATGGGGCAGGGAACGGGG
>NW_024581094.1:1613220-1619346 GCF_017639235.1 Corvus kubaryi | reverse complement strand
ATGGGGCAGGAATGGGGCAGGGAACGGAGCAGGAATGGGGCAGGGAATGGGGCAGGGAACGGAGCAGGAATGGGGCAGGGAATGCGGCAGGAACGGAGCAGGGACTCCCCTGACCCCCCCTGCCCCCCCAGGTCCCCCATCAGCAGCCTGCCGACCCTCTTCGACCAGACCGTGTCGTGCAGCAGCAGCGCGCAGCTGGACAATGTCCCCCAGGCCACCCCCAACATCGAGCAGCTCCTGGAGAAGCAGGGGAACGGCGAGGCCGGCGTCAACAGTGAGTGCGGGGGGCGGCGGGGGCATCCCGGGGCTCTCGGGGTGGGACCAGCAGGGACTGTGCCCGCGGGGGACAAAGCCCCAGTGTGTGCCACCGTGGGGCCGGTCCCTCCCGCGCTGATTGTGGATCCTGTGACGCCCCTTCCCTCTTTCCTCCCTTTTTCCCCCCCCATTTTTTTCCCCCTCCTCCTTCGCTCGCCCGCAGTTGTGGAGATGCTGAAGGCGCTGCACTCGCTGCAGAAGGAGAACCAGCGGCTGCAGGAACAGATCATGACGCTGACGGCCAAGAAGGAGCGGCTGCAGCTGCTCAATGTCCAGCTGTCCGTGCCCTTCCCAGTGGTGACCAGCAGCAACGGCCCGAGCAGCCAGGCCCAGTACATCCTGCCCGCCAACGGTGAGGGCACCCGGGGCTGCGGGCACCGGGGGACCGAGGGCACCCGGGGACGTGTCCCTGTGCCCTGGGGGTGGCAGAGGGGTCACAGCAGGGGGGATCTGTCCCATTGAGCCCAGCGGTCACCGTGGCCACCTCGGGCTCCAGCCCTGACCCTGCACCCTCGCTCCTGTCCCCCCCCAGTCTGCACCAGCGACTCCCTGAGCATCAGCAAGAGCCCCCCGTGCAAGAACAGCTTCGGCATCGAGAACTCGCTCTCCACGTCCTCCGAGGTACAGCGGCCTCTGCAGCCACCAGCGGCCGGGCAGGGCCTCGGGCAGGGGCCAGCGCAGCCCCAGGACTCAGTAGCCAGCTCGTAAAGCCTGGTAGCCCAGGCTCAGAGATCAGGTTCTCCCTGCAGTGCCCGAGGGCTGGGGTAGAGTAGCTGAGAGCGGGGAGCGCGAGGCGAGAGCGCTTCCGGGTGATCCTGGAGATCCGGCAGAGCTGGACCTGAGTTCTGGGACCCCTCTGAGTTCTGCGACCCTTCTGACTCGGGTCACTCGAGCCACCCGCACCCACAGCCCCCCCCCCTTCCCACCCCCAGCTCCCGGAGCCGAGCTGCCCTCGGGCAGCCGCCCCAGTCCGATGCTCTTGTGTCCGTTTCTCCCCCAGGACCCTCACTCAGGGTGTCCCAGCAGGAGCAGCTCCTCCCTGTCCTTCCACAGCACCCCCCCGCCCCTGCCCATGCTGCAGCCCAGTCCCGCCTCGCTGCCCCTGCCCGGGGCGCAGCAGGTGAACGGCCTGGCCAGGGTGGCAGGTGGGGGGCTGGCCGGAGGCTCCGGGGCCGGCCACAGCCTCTCCGCGGTGCCCATGGTGGACGGCCTGCTGGGCAGCCTGGCCGGAGCCCAGCAGATGCCCCTCAACGGGATCCTGGGGAGCCTGAACGGAGCCCAGCCCGCCCATCCTCCGAGCGCGCTGACGCAGGCGAGCGGGCCCCCGGCCCTGCAGCTCTCCACCAGCCTGAGCAGGTGAGGATGGGCGGCCCTGCCCTCTCCAGCCGCAGTTTAGCTCCGGGAGGGAGGGAGGGACCGGCCCTGAGCGTGCGGGACCCATTCCGGCCGCGCTGACCGTCCCTGCGCCGCTCGCTCCCGCAGCATTCCCAGCCTGAGTCCTCTGACGGAGCAGCAGCGGCACGTCCTGCACCAGCACGAGCAGCAGCTGCAGCAGCTCCAGCAGCTCCTGACTTCCCAGCCGCTTAATCCGGTAAGGGATGGGCTGGTTTTTGGGAAAAACTCGGAGCGGAGAGGAAAATTTAAGGTTCCCTCCTGCCCCCGAATTCCCCCTGCGCCTTTCCCGGCTGAACCCAGCCTGGGCTGAGGGAAAGAAATTCAGAGCCGGTTTGGAAATTCGGGATGCCACGAGGAGCAAAGCTTCAGGCAGAGAGGGGTGCGGCACCTCCCGGGGAGAGGAGTTGGGATTTGAACTCTTTTTTCTACCAAGGGAAGAAACCAAAAAGTTTAACCTGCGTTTCCCACACCCTGAGGGGGTGAGGAGGTGGGAGCTCCGTGAAACCGGGAGAGCCGTTGCCTCCCGCAGCCATCCCGGGATGCAAATCCTGCCTGATCCCGGGCTGGCCCCGGGCTCCCAGGTGTGCCGGGCCCGCGGGAGAGGCAGAACCTCCCTGTTGGCGCTTAGAAAGAGATAAAAACACCGAGTTGTTTCAATCCCGGGGCGGCTGAGCCGTGTCTGGGCACATCCACGTGGAGAGCTGGAGGTGCCAGGGGGGGGCTCTGCAGGTGGCTGAGGATTTTGGGGTCAGAAAAAGGCCCAGGCAGCTGCTGCGGAGTTCTTGGCTCCCTGCCTGCACCCGCTGCCCCAGGAGTGGAGGTGGAGAGGTGGCAAGCAGCTCCCTGAGGTGACAAAGCACAGCCCTTGGCCCTGCGGGGACATCGGCGTTGTCCCTGCCCTGCCTGGGGTGACACGGGAGTGCCACCAGCGCCCGTCACCGGGGCTGGGCCGTGCCCGGTAAATCCGCCCCGAGCCCGGCCCGCTGCTCTGGATGCGTTTCTGGGTCAGGCTATTTTTATACCCCGGGAAAAGCGAATTTCCGAGGGCTGCCGTGCGCGGCAGCTGATGTCACCGTGTCATCGGCTGCGTCCCCGCGGGGACAGGACAATGGCAGCTCTCGGTCGATGGTTGCCATGGCGATTCCTGCGCTTTCCCGGATTTCAGGGCGTCCCTCGGGATGCAGGTGAGCCCTGAGCCTGCTCCCCGCCGGGTCCTGCTCACCTGCACCCGCCCTGAGGGCAGCAGGACGGGCTGGGGGAGGAATTCAGAGCCGGTTTGGGAATTCGGGACGGTGAATTCCGCAGGTTTGAAATCGCTGCGTTGATGGATTGGGATTGCCGGGGGGATTTGTGTGGCTGCAGGTGTCGGGGGGAGGGTCGCTAATCTCCGGTCAGGAAACAGCGGGGTTGGAGAGGTCACGGGCTGTTAATGAACACCGGGACTGCTCCTCTCTGTCCCTGCAGAAACGGGGTCGAGGGGACTTTGTCCCTGTCCCCAGGAGCGTCGCCTGGGGTAGGGCGTGCCATGGAATCACCGAGGTTGGAAAACACCCCCAAAAATCATCCGCTCCGATCTTTGATCAAATCCGATCTTGGATCAAAACCGACTCAAAGTGACACCTTCAGTCACTTCTTGAACACTCCCAAGGCTGGCGGCTCCACCCCGTTCCAGCCGTGAAATTTTCCCCAATACCCACCGTGAACCTCCCCTGGCACAACCCGACCCCACGCGAGGTGTCCCCTCCTCCCGAGCGCGTTTTCCCTGCCCTGACCCCTCTCCCCGACCCTTCCCCGGCAGGAGCAGCAGGCGCTGGTGTTCCAGATGATGCAGCAGATCCAGCAGAAGCGGGAGCTGCAGCGGCTGCAGATGTCGGGCTCGTCCCAGCTGTCCATGAGCGGCCTCCTGGCCGCCACCTCGGCCCCGCTGCACTCCAGCCCCAGCGCCCTGATGACCTCGGCGCCTCCGGCCGCCCCCGGCAGCAGCTCCTTGCTGGCCTCGCTGTCCCCGCAGCAGCTGATGGCCCCCCAGGCCACCCAGCTGGTGGCCCCCCAGGCCACCCCCCCGCTCAGCGCCGCCGGGAGCCTGCTGGGCTCGGGCCCGGCCATGGCGCCCGTGCTCGGGGCACAGCCCAACCCCTTCCTCAGCCTGCAGGCGGACGGCAGCACCCCCAAAGGAACGGTGAGTGCGCTGCTGGCAGCGCCCTGAGCCGGGGACAGCCCGGGGACAGCCTGGGGACACTCCTGGGGACAGCCTGAGGACAGCCTGGGGACACTCCTGGGGACAGCCCGGGGACACTCCTGGGCCGCCCTGATTTGGGGGATCACACAGGGAATGGAGCCGGGATGCTCCGTGGCTTTGCTACAGCCCTGGGGACAGCCCTGGGGACAGCCCGGGGACAGCCCTGGGGACACTCCTGGGGACAGCCCTGGGGACAGCCTGGGGACAGCCTGGGGACAGCCCCGGGCTACTCTCGTCTGGGGGATCACACAGGGAATGGAGCCGGGATGCTCTGTGGCTTTGCCGGTGTCACATCCCGGTCCCGCCTCTAAGGAGGGCCCTGGCAGGGTCCTGGCTGGGCCGAGGTGTCCCCACTCTGTTTTCCCTAAAACTGGGATGGGATGAGGTGTCCCGGGCGGTGATTGGAGCCCTGGGATGGTCTCCAAGGTGACTCCGTGTGACAGCCGGGGTTTGGGAGGGATCCTGCAGCACCCAGCAGAGGGGGAGAGGTTTCAGCTCGCTGTGAACAGCACCAGTGCCCGGGGCTGACAATTCCACCTTCCCCATCTCTCCCCTGGCCTGCCTCTGTCCCCAGAAGGTCCAGCCCCGGCTTGAGATATTTTGGAGCCAAAGGCTGGGGATGAGGGGCCGGTCGGGTCTGAACTGGGCAGGGGGAACCCCGGGGCTCCTGATTTTGGAGGGGTCTGGGAGGTGCAGCACAACAGAGCCCTGTGCTCTCCCCCTGCGGTTCGGATTCCTGTCCCCCCCAATCCCTGCCTCCCCCAATCCCTGCCTCCCCCAATCCCTGTCTCCCCCAATCCCTGTCCTGATCCTTGTCCCCCAAGTTCCAGCCTCCCCCAATCCCTGTCTACCCCAATCCCTGTCCCCAATTCCTGTCCCCCCCAATCCCTGTCCCCCCCAATCCCTGTCTCCCCCAATCCCTGCCTCCCCCAATCCCTGCCTCCCCCAATTCCTGTCCCCCCAATCCCTGTCTCCCCCAATTCCTGTCTCCCCCAATCCCTGTCCCCCAAACCGTGTATCCCCCAATCCCTGTCCCCAATCCCTGTCCCCCCAATCCCTGTCCCTCCCAATCCCTGTCTCCCCCAAACCCTGTCCCCCAATCCCTGTCCCCAATCCCTGTCCCCTCTGACCCGTCTCCTCCGTGTCCCTGTTTGTTTCCACAGCCCCTGAGTGACAAGGGGGCTCCCCTGGCGCAGGACAAGGGTTAAGCCCCCCCGGCCCCCCGAGCCCGCAGCCAACTCCCGTTCCCGGGGATCGCGGCTTCCCCGCAGCCGATCCCGGCACCGGCGGAGCCCAGAGCACGGAGCTCCCGAGGAGCATCCCAGGAGGAGCTTCGGGAGGCGCAGCGGCCGTGACCGAGCACTGGTGCCACCAGAAGGGAAGGTGGAGGGGTCACCTGTCCCCTGCTCCGCGTGCCGGAGGGAATTCCAGCGGGTCCTGCCGGCCTCATCCCTGCCGGAAGCGTGGGGAGCACCTGAGGCACCAGAAAGTCCCCAAAACCCTGGGGAAGGATGTAGTGGCACCTGGCAGTGCCCCAGGATGTGACCCTGGTGGAGGGACGTGGTGGCACCTGGCAGTGCCCCAGGGTGTGACCCTGGTGGAGGGACGTGGTGGCACCTGGCAGTGCCCCAGGGTGTGACCCTGGTGGAGGGACGTGGTGGCACCTGGCAGTGCCCCAGGATGTGACTCTGGATGTGGCACTGCTGGAAAAGGGGTGTGGTGGCACCTGGCAGTGCCCCAGGATGTGGCCCTGGATGTGACACCGCTGGGCAAGGATGTGGTGGCACATGGCACTGCCCCAGGATGTGGCCCTGGATGTGGCGCTGCTGGAGAAGGATGTGGTGGCACCTGGCAGTGCCCCAGGGTGTGACCCTAGTGGAGGGACGTGGTGACACCTGGCAGTGTCCTGGGAGGCAGCGCTGGATGTGGCACTGCTGGAGAAGGATGTGGTGGCACATGGCACTGCCCCAGGATGTGACCCTGGATGTGGCACCACAGGAGAAGGGACGTGGTGGCCGTGCCCCAGGTAGGGACGTCCGGAAGAATTCCAGAGCTGAGATTTCCCAGCTTTTCCCACTGGGCCTTGCCCCAGCTGGAGGCAAATCCAGCCTGGAAGGACAGGAAGGATGAGGATGGATGGATGGATGGATGGATGGATGGATGGATGGATGGATGGA
>NW_024581094.1:1607025-1609525 GCF_017639235.1 Corvus kubaryi | reverse complement strand
GAACTGGGCACTGGGATCGGGCACCGAAAATGGGCACAGGGACCGCGTAACAGGATCCGGGAGTGACACCGGAATCGGGCACTGGGATGGGACTGGGCACCGGGACCGTGCGGTGGGATGGGGCATCGTGACTGGGACCGGGATCAGGAACCGCAACCGGGACCCCGCACTGGGATGGAACACCGGGACCGGCACTGGGAACAAGTACCGGAACTACACAGTGGGATCGGGCATCGTGACCGGGAGCGGGATCGAGAACCGGGACCGACACTGGGGCCCCGAACTGAGATCGAGCAGCGGGACCGGGACCAGCACCGGGAGCGGGCGACAGGAGCGGGTGACGGGGGCGGCAGCGGGACCGAGCACCGGGACCACGAGCCAGGAGCGGCAGCGGGACCGAGCACCGGCCCCAGCCCCAGCCTCGCCCGGCCCGGTGCGCGGGGGAACCTCCCCGCACGGAGCATCCGCGCTCCCGCCGAGCCCGCCCGCCCCGGCTCTTCCGGCGCCGGGAGGAGGAGCCGCCGGTGCCGGGAAGGTCACCGGGAGCGGCACCGGGAGCGGCACCGGGCCCATGCTGCGGCTAAAACCGGCCGCGCTCGTGGCACTGATGAGGGCGGCGGGGGGCGGCCGCCGGTGCCGGGACCCCTCGGGGGGGGCGCGGGTCCGGTCCCTCTGCTCCGCCGCCCCGCCGCAGCCGGTGATCGCCGCCAAGGAGCCGTTCCCGGTGGAGCTGAAGGCGGGGAAGACCTACGGGTGGTGCGCCTGCGGGCACAGCAAGCGCCAGGTCGGGCCGGGGGGCTCCAGGAGGTCCCGGGGGTTCCTGCGTTGGGGACTCCGCGGTGGCTCCCGGGGGGGTCCAGGGGGCTCCGGGGCTGGGAACCTCCGGAGTGGCCGGGGGGCTTCGGGACCCGGGGGGAGTCTGGAGGGTCCAGGGGGCTCCGGGGGCACCGAGGGGGTGTGGAGGCTCCGGGGACCCGCCACCCCCCTAAATTGGGATTGCGCGGATGCCGGTGGGGTCAGGCCAGGACCATCCCCACGGGGACCCCCCTCCCAGTCCCGGAGCGAGAGTTTTTGAGGCGTTTTTGAGGTTTCGCCTTCCCGGGCGCTCCAGTTCCCGAGGGATGCGCTGCCCAAGAATGGGAAGGGGCGGAGGGATCGCGGTGGTCCCGGGGGATCAGCCGGGCACCCCCCAAACCCTCCCGTGACCCCATCCCGGTTTGTTTCCAGCCCTTCTGTGACGGTGCCCACAAGAAGGAGGCCCCGGGGCTGTCCCCGCTGCGCTTCACCCCCACCGAGGACGGCCCCGCGTGGCTCTGCGGCTGCAAACAAACCCGGACCCCCCCGTACTGCGACGGCTCCCACAAAGGGGACGCGGTGCAGGCGGCCCCGCTGCCCCCCCGGGCCTGACCGGAGCCCGCGGGAGCTCGGGAGCACCGGGATTCCCATCCCGACCTCGGGATGGCCGCAGTGGGGAGAACAGAGGCTCCCACCCCAATTAAATCCTAATTACGGAGCGCTGGGAGCCGCCGCCGAAGCAGCAAAGCGGCCCCCCCGCTGTGGGGCGGGGATTTGGGTTCTGCCCCCAAATCATCCTCTGGACAGTGGGATTGGTGGGAGGGGGCTGGGGTTGCTGGAGGTGTGAGTGCCCCTGGGATGGGGGCACGTGTGGGGTTTGGGATGGGGGCACGTGTGGGGTTTGGAATGGAGGGGCCTGTGGGGTTTGGGATGGGGGAATTCGTGGGGTTTGGGAGGGGGGTACCTGTGGGGTTTGAGATGGAGGGGCCCGTGGGATGCAGGACAAAGGGACTTGTGGGATGTGGGACAGAGGAATCCACGGGATTTGGGAGGGAGTGACCCATGCATGGGATGGAGGGACCTGTGGGATTTAGGATGGAGAGCTGGATCTGTGGGATTTGGGCTGGAGGGATCTGTGGGATTTGGGCTGGAGCAGTCTGTGGGATTCGGGCAGGAGAGGCCAATGGGATTTGGGCAGGAGAGGCCGATGGGATTTGGGCAGGAGGGGTCTGTGCCATTTGGGATGGAGGCTCTGTGGGGTCCCTGCCCGGCCGGAGCATCGGGGCTGGTCCGCAGCGTTTATTCCATTGCCAAAGCCGGACCCGAGCTGTACAAAGGGTTAACCGAGGACGGGCCCCCGGGATCGTGTCCGGGACATTAAACAGGAGGCGAGCACGGAGCAGTTTGGGGTTGTACCGGAGCGGGAAACCCCAAACCAAAGCACCCGCGAGCCCAAACCCAAACCCAAACCACACCCCCGCCCCGGGGCCGGACAGTGTCCCCAGGGGCCGGGCAGTGCCCCCAGGCCGGGCAGTGCCCCCCAGGCCGGGCAGTGCCCCCCGGGGCCGGGCAGTGCCCCCAGGCCGGGCAGTGTCCCCAGGGGCCGGGCAGTGCCCCCCGGGCCGGGCAGTGTCCCCCGGGGCCGGGCAGTGCCCCCGGGCCGGGCAGTGCCCCCCAGGGGCCGGGCAGTGTCCCCAGGCCGGGC
>NW_024581094.1:1606447-1607015 GCF_017639235.1 Corvus kubaryi | reverse complement strand
GGGCAGTGCCCCCCAGGGGCCGGGCAGTGTCCCCAGGCCGGGCAGTGTCCCCAGGGGCCGGGCAGTGCCCCCCGGGGCCGGGCAATGCCCCCGAACCCCAGGCTATTTAAAGGGAGAAAATGTGACACGAACGGAGCCCGCAACAGCCCCGGAGCTCCCGAGCCAGCCCCAGCCCGGGAGTGGGGACAGGGGACGGGGTGGGGACAGGGGTGGCCCCGTGGGACCCGCCGGGGGCTGTGCTGTGGCCGGCTGGGGGTGCGGCACTTCCCAAAAAACCGATTCCCAAATAAAAACCACAACGCCGACCCCGCGCGTGTCCTGCCCTGCGGAGCTGGGAGATGTCCCGGCCCTTCCCGTGCCATTCCCGTGCCATTCCTGTGCCATTCCCGTGCCATTCCCGTGCCATTCCTGTGCCATTCCTGCAACATTCCCGTGCCACTCCCGTGCCACTCCCGCACCATTCCCGTGCCATTCCTGTGCCGTTCCTGCACCATTCCCGCACCGTTCCCGTGCCAATCCCACACCATTCCCGTGCCATTTCCACACCATTCCCGCGCCATTCCCGTGC
>NW_024581094.1:1601600-1606437 GCF_017639235.1 Corvus kubaryi | reverse complement strand
CCATTCCCGCGCCAATCCCACACCATTCCTGTGCCATTCCCGCACCAATCCCACACCATTCCTGTGCCATTCCCACACCATTCCTGTGCCATTCCCGCACCATTCCCGTGCCATTCCCGCACCATTCCCGTGCCATTCCTGCGCCATTCCCATGCCCTTCCCGTGCCATTCCCGCACCATTCCTGTGCCAATCCCACACCATTCCCGTGCCATTCCCGCACCATTCCCGTGCCATTCCTGCACCATTCCCGTGCCCTTCCCGTGCCATTCCCGCACCATTCCCACACCATTCCCTTTGGTTCTCCCGTGCCCGGGGGCTCTGGGCGCAGCAGGCACTTCCTAATTTTGTTTCCTTCCTCCGTCCCTTTCCCCAGCGGGAGCAGGAGAGGAAAAATCCCCGGGATCCGCCTCCCCTGGGGCTCGTGTGCTTTCCAAAATTCCACGTAGGAATTCTGTCCCTTTCCCTCGGGAAACACCGGGACCTTCCCACGCTCGCCCCTCGCCGGAGCCTCCTGGCTAAAGGCACTGAAATCGGATTTTTTCCCCCGGCATTTTCTTTTATTAAAAACCCCAAAGTGAGGGCGGGAGGAGAGGCTGGGAAGGGCGGCGAGGGGGGAGACACCGACAAGAAACGCTCGGGAACGTGGGAAGCTCCATGGATTTCACACATCCCAACCATTTGGGTGCCCCCAAATTTCCCTGGAGCTGTCAGGGAAGAGGAATATTCGGGGGGGTGCGGTTGGGGGAGGGGGGGATTTGTGCTGCCACCACCAAGCTGAAGCAGAAATGGTTAAACTGGAGGAAAATACCCCCAAAAATGAACTTACGGTGCAGAAGGGCAGAGTCTGGGCGAGGCTTTGGCTGAAAGTGCGGCCAGAACCCGCAGGGAAAGCAAAGAAATTCCCCCAAAATACACCCGGGATGGGATCCAGGAGCACCTGGAGCTGATGGAGCCGACCTGGTGTGTGAAACCCTCAAATGAACCCCCAAAAACCCCCCTAAAAAGTGAAAATAAAAACCAGCAGCAGAGCAGGGCAAGGCTGAGGGGGAATTTTTGGGGGGTTTTGGGTACTGTGCTTGGCCCTTACCTGTGCTCGGCCCTTACCTGTGCGGCCACGGCCCCGGGCGGAGAGGGAGGAGGAGGAGGAGAGGGAAAAACCTCGGAGAAAACTGGGAATGTGGCAGCTCCGGGGGCGCGGCGGGGGAACATGCAGCTTCCACAAACCAAACCCAAACCTCCAAACCAACCCCAAAAACCCCAAAACTCAAACATTTAAAAATATCCAGCGCCATTTCTGTGTCTTCTTTGCGTTTTAAATTAGAAAATAAGTCCGTAGAACTCTTCTCTCTCTCTCCCTATGTACAGATAGATATTTATAGAGGTCTGCAGGGAACATCTCCAGAGAAATCCCAGCCCGGGGAGCGGCTTTAGGAATTCCTGGAGCGGTTTTAGGAATTCCTGGAGGGGTTTTAGGAATTCCTGGAGCGGTTTTAGGAATCCCCGCAGCGGTTTTAGGAATCCCTCGAGGGGTTTTGGGAGTCCCTGGAGGGATTTTGGCAATCCCTAGAGGGTTTCAGGAATCCCTGAAGGGTCTTTTAGGAGTCCCTGGAGCGGTTTTAGGACTCCCTGGAGAGTTTTTTGCAGTTCCTGGAGGGTTTTTAGAAGTCCCTGGAGAGTTTTCAGGAGTCCCTGGAGGGATTGTAGCAGTCTCTCGAGGATTTCCAGGAACCCCTGGAGAGTTTTTAGGAATCCCTGGAGGGATTTCAGGAGTCCCTGGAGGGATTTTAGCGGTCTCTCTCGAGGATTTTCAGGAATCCCTGGAGGGATTTCAGGAGTGCCTGGAGGGATTCGAGCGGTCCCTGGAGGGTTTCTTTTAGGAATCCCCGGAGGTTTTTAGGTCAGGGCCGAGCCGGCGCTGCCGTTCAGAGTCGCTTTGCGGCCCCGGCCGGGTGGCAGCGGGTGACAGTTCGAGGCCGAGCCGTTGAGTGCGGGGCCGGGCGAGCCGTGCCCGGGGGCGGCGGGGCTGGGCAGGGCCGGGCTGGGCACGGCGGCGGCGGGCACGGCCAGCCCGGGGCTCTGCGCTTTGTCGCTGCCGGACTCGCACTCGGACGCGCCGCTCGTGTTGGTGCCCTCGGAGGGCACCGCCGGGCACAGCTTGAGGCGCTTGCAGGCGGGTTGGACGCGGTACTTGAGTGCCAGGGGACCGCTCTGGGGACACAGGGCACGGCTGGCACCGCGCGGCGACACCGCGGGGGCACCGCCACCCGTCCCGGGGACACCCGAAAATCCCACGCGGAGCAAAGCCCCCCCCCCCCCCCCAACCTCCCCTTGGCAGGAAAATCCTCCCGGGAAACCCAAAATTCCCACCCGGAGCAAAACGCCCCTGGCAGGAAAATCCGCCCGGTATTTCTTGTCTGAAAGGCTCCCCCAGGACAGATTTTCCTAGTTTCAGATTTTCCCAGTTTTTTCCCCCCAGGACAGATTTTCCCAGTTTTTTTCCCCCAGGACAGATATTCCCGGTTTTCTCCATTTCCCTCTCCCTCACCCTCCTCCAGGGGTAGATGTAGGCGATGTCCATCAGGGTGTAATATTCCTTCAGGGGCTCGTCCTCGTACAGCACCTCCACCTGGAGCAGGGAAAGGAGGGAGCCGGCCATGGGAAAAGGGTGGAGACAGAGCCAGGAAAAGGATGGATACTGCCATGGGAAAAGGATGGATCCTGCTCCAGGGAAAGGGTGGAGACAGAGCCAGGGAAAGGGTGGATTCAGACCCAGAGAAAGGATGGATAATGCCACGGGAAAAGAATGGATCCTGCTCCAGGGAAAGAATGGATCCAGACCCAGGGAAAGGGTGGATCCAGACCCAGAGAAAGGATGGATAACGCCACGGGAAAAGAATGGATCCTGCTCCAGGGAAAGGATGGAGACTGATCCAGGGAAAGGATGGAGACTGACCCAGGGAAAGGATGGAGACTGATCCAGGGAAAGGATGGAGACTGATCCAGGGAAAGGAGGGATCCTGACATGGGAAAAGGATGGAGACCGCCCCAGTGAAGAGATGGATACTGCATCGGGAAAAGGATGGATCCTGGAGGAGAGGAAGGAGGGATCCCGCCATGGGAAAAGGGTGGAGACAGACCCAGGGAAAGGATGGATACTGATCCAGGGAAATGATGGATCCTGCCCCAGGAAAAGGATGGATCCCAGCACGGCAAAAGGAAGAATCCTGCCCCAGGGAACGGACGGCAGAGCAGGGATATTCGGGAGAGGCAGGGCTGGGATAATCGGGAGAGGCAGAGCTGGGATATTCGGGAGAGGCAGAGCTGGGATAATCGGGAGCAGCAGAGCTGGGATAATCGGGAGAGGCAGAGCTGGGATATTCGGGAGAGGCAGAGCTGGGATATTCGGGAGAGGCAGAGCTGGGATAATCGGGAGAGGCAGAGCTGGGATATTCGGGAGAGGCAGAGCTGGGATATTCGGGAGAGGCAGAGCTGGGATAATCGGGAGCAGCAGAGCACGGCGCGGGTGCAACACGGGATGGGCAAAACGGCCCCTGCGAGCTGAGCAGAGCACGGCAAACGCGGGCAGTGACAGCACCGGGCACCCCAAGGTGCCCCCTGAGCATTCCCGGGCATTCCCGGGCATCCCTGACCTTGTACTTGCTGGGCACATCCATCTTGTTGCGCAGGAACTTGGCCAGGTGCATCACGGTCATGGCCGCGGGGCAGCGCAGGAACCGCAGCCCGGGGCTCTGGGGGGGCAGAGACCGGGCTGGGGCAGCTCCCACCGCCAGCGGGGTTTGGGGTGTCCCGGGTTTGGGGTGTCCTGGGTTTGGGGTGTTCCAGGTTTGGGGTGTCCCGGGTTTGGGGTGTCCCCCCGTGCCCCCCAGAACCCCCCGAGGCAGTTCTCACCTCCCCGAGCGGGGTTTGGGTGTCCCGGGTTTGGGGTGTCCCCCTGTGCCCCCCACATCACCCGAGGCAGCTCAGACCTCCCTGAGTGGCGTTTGGGGTGTCCCGGGGTTTGGGGTGTCCCCCTGTGCCCCCCACGCCCCCCGAGGTAGCTCCCACCCCGCTGAGCAGGAATTTGGGGTGTCCCCCTGCGCCCTCCATGCCCCAGGACCTCCCTGAGGCAGATCCCACCTCCCCGAGCAGGGTTTGGGGTGTCCCGGGGTTTGGGGTGTCCCGGGATTTGGGGTGTCCCCTTGTTCCCCCGATGCCCCAGGATCCCCCGTGGCAGCTGGGGACTGAGGGCTTCGTGCCACCACGGTGCCACCACGGTGCCACCACGGCGCTCACCTTGTCCCTGTCCAGGTCCCCGTTCTCCACAGGGCCTTTCTGGTCCTCCCTGAGGGCAGAACACAGGACAGGGAATGTGTGGAAGGAAAAGGTGGAAAAGGGGAAAAAAGCCCTGGTAGGGCCGTCCCTGGAGGGGCTGCAGAGAAGGGACACCCAGGGCTGCACCCCCGGCACATCCATGGGCATTCCCAGGGCTCTGCAGCCACTGGATCCCTCTGGAATGCTGCTCCAGGTGTCAGGGACATCCCTGAGGACACCACCAGCAGCAGGGACACAGGGATCACTCTGCTGGGATGGATCAGGGATCACACTGGGATCAGGGAGCACTCTGGGATCGGGGATCACACTGGAATCAGGGATCACTCTGCTGGGATGGATCAGGGATCACACTGGGATCAGGGAGCACAGGGCTGGGATCAGGGATCAGGGATCACTCTGCTGGGATGGATCAGGGATCACACTGGGGTCAGGGATCAGGGATCACACTGGGATCAGGGATCAGGGATCACTCTGCTGGGCTGGATCAGGGATCACACTGGGATC
>NW_024581094.1:1599789-1601590 GCF_017639235.1 Corvus kubaryi | reverse complement strand
ATCACTCTGCTGGGCTGGATCAGGGATCACACTGGGATCAGGGATCACTCTGCTGGGATGGATCAGGGATCACACTGGGATCAGGGAGCACAGGGCTGGGATGGATCAGGGATCACACTGGGATCAGGGAGCACAGGGCTGGGATGGATCAGGGATCACACTGGCATCAGGGATCACTCTGCTGGGATGGATCAGGGATCACACTGGGGTAACGGAGCACAGGGCTGGGATCAGGGATCACACTGCTGGGATGGATCAGGGATCACACTGGGATCAGGGAGCACAGGGCTGGGATCAGGGATCACACTGCTGGGATGGATCAGGGATCACACTGCTGGGATGGATCAGGGATCACACTGGGATCAGGGAGCACAGGGCTGGGATCAGGGATCAGGGATCACTCTGCTGGGATGGATCAGGGATCACACTGGGGTCAGGGATCAGGGATCACACTGGGATCAGGGATCAGGGATCAGGGATCACCCTGCTGGGATGGATCAGGGATCACATTGGGATGGATCAGGGATCACACTGGGGTCAGGGATCACTCTGCTGGGATGGATCAGGGATCACACTGGGATCAGGGAGCACAGGGCCGGGATTCAGGATAGGGCCAGGGGTTTGGGTGCTCCTCTGTCCCCTCCAGCACCCCTGGCAGGGGCTCTCAGCTGCCACTGCCTTGCAGGGAAGGTGGGATGAGGTGACACCTTTAAGGTCCCCTCCAACCCACACCATTCCAGCATTCCAGGATCTCAGATTGGGAAAAGAGCAGGAATTCCTTCCCGACCCCAGAGCCGGGAGAGGCTTGGGGCTCCCCGGAGCGGTACCTGGAGCCCGGGTGGAACTCGATGGACAGGCTGACGATCCCCTCGTCCGGCAGCGGCCCCTGCTCCTGCTCCTGCTCCTGCTCCTGCTCCTGCTCCTGCTCCTGCTCCAACACCTCCCCGCGCTCCTCCCCGGAGCCGTTCGGAACTGCGGGAAAGAGGGACAGGATGGGCCAGGGTGGGACAGCCAGGGAGGGGACCTGGGGTGTGGTGCTGGGACATTGTGACACTGACACTGGGACGCCGGGACAGTGACAATGACACTGGGACACTGGGACAGTGACACTGTGACATGGTGACACGGTGACACTGACCCTGGGACACTGACACTGGGACACTGGGACAGTGACACTGGGACAATGACATTGTGACACTGTGACACGGTGACACTGTGACATTGACACTGTGACACTGACACTGGGACACTGGGACAGTGACACTGTGACACGGTGACACGGTGACACTGACCCTGGGACACTGACACTGGGACACTGGGACAGTGACACTGGGACAATGACATTGTGACACTGGGACATTGTGACACTGACACTGTGACATGGTGACACTGTGACACTGACACTGTGACACTGACACTGTGATACTGGGACAGACACTGTGACAATGATATTGTGACACTGTGACAGTGACACCGTGACACGGTGACACTATGACACTGTGACACTGACCCTGTGGCACTGCAACAGGGTGACACTGACACTGGGACACCGGGACATTGGGACATTGTGATTCTGACACTGTGACACTGGCATTGACACAGTGACACTGTGATACTGTGACATTGTGACACTGTGACCTTGTGACACTGACACTGACATGGTGACACTGTGACATTGACCGTGACACTGTGACATGGTGACACTGTAACACTGGCACGGTGACACTGACACTGACCCTGTGACATTGTGACACTGACACTGACCCTGTGACACTGACAGTGACATTGTGACACTGACCCT
>NW_024581094.1:1596704-1599779 GCF_017639235.1 Corvus kubaryi | reverse complement strand
ACCCTGTGACACTGTGACCCTGTGACACTGACACTGTGACGCTGACAGTGACATTGTGACTCTGTGACACTGACAGTGACACTGTGACACTGACCCTGTGACACTGACAGTGACATTGTGACCCTGTGACACTGACAGTGACACTGTGACACTCACCTTCGGCCACCGGGTACGCGGCGTAGAAGTCGCGCCGTCTCTTCATCTCATCTGCGGGGACAGCGACAGGGACGTGAGGGGGGACAGTGCCACAGCCGGGGGAGGTGACGGCTCAGGGGGACACCCCAAAGGGGGGACGGGGGACACCCCGGAATGCCCAGGGAATTCCCGTGGGAGCTCCAGCAGGAGCAGTTCCATAAATCCCGGAGCGGCGGCCAATCCAGAGGTTTTTTGGTGGCTCAGCACTTCCCACACCTCAAATCCCGCACTTTTCCCCCGTCCCGAGGAGCTCAGGGAGCAAATCCACGGCTCCTGCTCCCGGTTTTTCCCAAAGCACGGGATGGGCACCGTGTCCGTGTGTCCTCCTGTCCCGGTGGGAATGGGAAATCCAGGGAAAAGGTTTCAGGGGGGTGGGAGCGAGTTAAAAACACCCCAAAACTCCCGAATTCTCCCCATGCATCAGCTGCACCTTTGAAAAGCCCCGGGACCAGCTTGTACACGATGTCCTGGAGGGTTTTGTCCGACCTGGAACGGGGAAAAAGAGGAAAAGAGGGAGAAATCAGCGGGATTTGGGAGCGGTTTGTTCCCTGCACCATGAAACCCTGCTTCCCCCATCTCCCTTCTGGAAAATCCCCATCCCAAAGCTCCAGTTCCTCATCCCAAAGCTTCAAATCCCCAGTTCCCCATCCCAGAGCCCCAAATCCACATCCCAAATCCCCCGAACCCCAAATCCTCAGTTCCCCATCCCAAATCCCCTATTGCCCATCCCAAATCCCCAAATCCCCAAATCCCCAATTCCCCAATTCCCTGTCCCAAAATTCCAAATCCCCAATTCTCCACCCCAAAACTTCAAATCCTCAATTCCCAATCCCAAATCCCCAGTTCCCCATCCCAAAACCCCAAATCCCCAATTCCCAATCCCAAAACCCCAAATCCCCAATTCCCAATCCCAAACCCCAAATTCCCATCGCAAACCCCCCAGTCCCCCATCCCAAATCCCCCAGACCCCAAATCCCCAATTCCCCATCCCAAACCCCATCCCACACAGCGACTCCACACCCCACGAAGGGTTAACCCCGGAAAAAGGAACGAAACCATCCCAGAAATCCTTGTAAATTGTTGGGAACGGCGGCAGTGGGATTTGGGGCCAGGATCCCTTCCAGCAGCCAAACCAATTCCCAAATAAACCACCCCAGGAATTTAAACAAAAACCAAATCCTGGATCAGCAAAGTCTCCGCAGGTTTTAGTTCGAATCCCGGTTTATTTTTGGGATGAAAATTTTGGGGTTTTGATTCCTTCTGTGGGAATCAGGGCAGGCTCTTGGATGGGAATTGGATTCCCTAAAATGTGAATATCCCGAAGCAGGATCAAGGAACCAGGGAAGCTCCAGCACCATCCACAGCCAGGGTTTTCCCAGGGAATCCGGAATTTCACATCCCCAACCCAGGAGCAAAGGGGCCTAGTGAAAATCCAATTAAAGCTGGAATTTTTTCCATTTTATATGGAAAAGGAAAACAAATGCCTGAATTCCGGGTTATTTTTAGGCCAGGCGCGCATTTCATCCCGAATTCCTCCAGCTCGGGAGGCCCCGCTGGGATTTTATTTATAACAAATATTTTTATATCTATTTATATCTATTTATATCTCTTTATAGTTATATATTTATCTATAATTACATTTATTTATATTTATATTTATAATATTTATGTTTCTATATATAATATTTTTATATATTTATATTTATATAATGTATTTATATATTTTATATATAATATATTTATATGTTTATATATTTACATATGTTTTCATATATATTTTTATGCATTTATATGTTTTATATATTTATATAATGTACTTATACATTTTTATAGATATAAAATACAAATAAATATAGAAAAATTATATATATTTATATTTTATATATTTATTTTTATTTATATATTTATGTATTTTTAATATTTTTAATATTTTATTTTTATTTATTTTTTATATATTTATATTTATATTTATATTTATTTCTAGATATTTTTCTCTTTAGATTTTTGATATATTTATATATTTTACATCTTTTGTGCGTTTTATATATTTATTTATATACATTCATATCTATCAAAAATATTTATAACGAATTCGCTTCGTGATTTATAACAAACTGAGGGAATTCCCTGCTGAATTCCCAGCCCTGCCTGGTGGCACTGGGGGACACTGGGGGACACTGGGGGACGCCGGGGGACGCACTCGGTCCAAACCCGGGGGTTTTGGAAGCATTTGGGAAGCAAAGGCGCAGGGATTTTCCACCTGGCTCGGGGCACGCTCACCTGGGCCACATCCCCCATCTTTTTTCCCAATTTTTCCCAGTTTTTCCCCCATTTTTCCCCACGTTGGGACCACCCGGAGGTGCCACCACCCCTTCCCGGAGCTTGGGGCCAGCGGCTCAGCCGCGCCGGCGGCTCCGGCCCCGCAGGAGATCCCCGAGGAGCCGTGGGAGCCAGAGCGTAAATATTTCATAGTGCGCCAGAAGAAATGGGAAAAAAAGGGGAAAAAAAGGCGGAAAAAGTGTTACTACAGAAACGGATTGACAAGGAAAAGGATAAAAATAAAGCCCGGGATGGAAAAGCGCCGGGCACGGATCACAGCCGGCCGTGGTTTCCATGGCAACCGCCTGCAGAGCCAATTCCACAGCTGGGAATGGATTTTCCCGGAGGAAAATGGAGCTGGAACCACGCACGGGCAGCGTGGCACCCGTGGGCAGCTGGCAGTGCCACCCCGAGGGATGGAGGGATGGAGGGAGGGATGGATGGATGGATGGATGGATGGACGGATGGATGGATGGATGGATGGATGGGTGGGTGGATGGATGGATGGATGGATGGATGGACGGATGGATGGAGGGATGGATGGATGGATGGATGGATGGA
>NW_024581094.1:1576197-1576704 GCF_017639235.1 Corvus kubaryi | reverse complement strand
CCTCCAGAGCTGCCCCACACCTCCCCTGCCCTCCATCCTTCCTCCAGGGCTCCCCCACACCTCCCCTGCCCTCCATCCTTCCTCCACAGCTCCCCACACCTTCCCTGCCCTCCATCCTTCCTCCACAGCTCCCCACACCTCCCCTGCCCTCCATCCTTCCTCCAGAGCTCCCCACACCTCTCCTGCCCTCCATCCTTCCTCCACAGCTCCCCCACACCTCCCCTGCCCTCCACAGCTCCCCCACACCTTCCCTGCCCTCCACAGCTCTTCCTCAGCTCCCCTACACCTCCCCTGCTTTCCACTGCTCCTCCAGAGCTACCCCACACCTCCCCTGCTATCCACAGCTCCTCACACCTCCTCTGACCTCCATCCTTCCTCCACAGCTCCCCCACACCTCCCCTGCCCTCCACAGCTCTTCCTCAGCTCCCCTGACTTCTCCTGCCCTCCATCCTTCCTCCAGAGCTCCCCCACACCTCCCCTGACCTCCATCCTTCCTCCACAGCTCCC
>NW_024581094.1:1573317-1576187 GCF_017639235.1 Corvus kubaryi | reverse complement strand
GCTCCCCCACACCTCCCCTGACCTCCATCCTTCCTCCACAGCTCCCCACACCTCCCCTGACCTCCACAGCTCTCCCACAGCTCCCCTACACCTCCCCTGCCTTCCACTGCTCCTCCAGAGCTCCCCCACACCTCCCCTGCCCTCCACAGCTCTTCCTCAGCTCCCCTGCCCTCCACAGCTCCCCACACCTCCCCTGCCCTCCATCCTTCCTCCACAGCTCCCCCACACCCTCCACACCTCCCCCCAGCTGCCCCCCACTCACTTTCGTGGCTTTTCATGGCGTACACATCCACGGAGGGGTCGAACTCCCCGGGCCCAAAGAACCGGGGGTAGTTGAGGAGGTTTCCGGGGCTGTCGGGGGGGGTCCCGTAGGAGGAGATGGGGTTCCCCCCCAGGCCGTCGTTCTCACACTCTTCATCCTCTGCCCGGTCCTCCACTTCCATCTCCTCCTGCTCCGCCCGGTCCACGTCGTGGATGCCCACCAGCAGGCTGTAATCCATGATCTTCAGCTGGGCTAAAAACTGGGAGAAAGGCAGCAGTGAGAAGAGCGGCGCCCGCGCGGGATCGGCAGCGCTCAGGCCCTAACCCTGCCTCCCTAAGAAGGGCTGGAGCGAGAGCTAAACCCTCGTGAGACTCCAGAGAAACTACACAGGCCCAGTGCCCTCAGCAGGACCCTGACTGATCCAGGAAGGAGTCGGTTTTGCAGTCACTGCTGCAGCCCCAGAGCCAGCAGTGAGGATGCGGTGACGGGAGACAGAGCAGAGCTGTCCCCCAGGAAACTACCTCCACGTCCCGCTTCAGCTTTTCAAGGAAGTTCTTTTTACTCTCTTCTCCAACATGCAGCTTCTGACCCTCATTCAAGAAGTCGTTGTCCTTGAACGTTGGGAGATCCTTGGCCTGCAACAAAAAGCCTGAGGTCAAATCCCCCAGCCTGCTCGCAGGGGAGGGCTGGCACACGGAGCCGGCAGCAGCTGGGTGTGGATGGAACAGCCTCTGGTCACTCTGGGCTCTTTGGCTGCCCAAAGTCCACTGAGGATGGAAATGGCATCAGGCAGAGCACAAGAAGTGTCAGGGAATCCATGGGTTCAGCTGGACCTGCAGGGAAGCTCGAGGGAGTCGTGGAGCAAGTGAGTTTTAGAACTGCCAGGCTGAGAGCTGCTCCAAGCAGCTGCCAGAATTGAAAAGAAATGAATTTTCTTGGCTTGTGACTGCAGGGGGAAAGGGGTGAAAAAAAAAAAAATCTCTCCCCTAAAGATTTGAGGAAAAAATGAACCCCACTGATCTTTGAGGAATCTGCTTGCAGCAGGCCCTGAGGATTTCTGGGGATGTGGAAGAATTCCCAGTTGTGCCTCTGGGAATTCAATTATTTAGAGCAACACAGGAGCGGGTGGTGGCTTTGTGATCCCACATGAACAGTCCAACTGCATGAGCCAGGGAACTGTGGGACCTTGGGGCTGGTGATGCCAGAGGATTTGGGGCAGATGGGAGCTCCCTGGCTCCTGGCTGAGATCTCCTTTCAGGGCAGGCTGGAGTAGACTCCAAACCTGAAAATCCTCCGTGCAAAACATGCAACACCACGAGCCACTGCTGTGACCTCCACAGGAATTTCAAGGCAGCATCACAGAAGTTCTGCAGGGGAAGGAGGCTGAGTCCTAAATCTCCCCCACTGGCACCAGAAGCCAGGTTTAGGAACATGCCAAGGATCTGAGAGGAGCTGCTACGGTTTAGAGAAGCTTCTGTTGGCAAATCTCCCTCTGGCCTGCCTCAGGGTGGTACTCAGGGGGTGCTGTGAGGAAACCCTTCCATAGGGACAGCCCTGCTCTAATGTGGGGTTTGGGACTGCTGGGATTGTCCCCAGGGAGTGCCCCCCACTCCTGGCAGTGCCACCACAACGGAGCAGGGCAGGCAGAACCAGCTCCTCCTGTTCCAGAGCACAGCCTGAAAGGGGGGACAGGAACAGGGTGAGCTCAGGGCCTGGTAAACACCCCTTTGGAAAAGGGGAGTCAGCTGGATCCCGTCTGCTTCCAACCACTGGGAGAAAGCAAAGGCTGGCCAGGGATGGCTCCATACCTTCTCTTTATCACTTGCTTCCCTGGATACTGTTGAGCCCTGATACAGAAAAAAAGAGAAAATCTCATTAGTGCACTGTGGGGTCATATTCCCAATGCATTCATTGGCACCACTTAAATTTCTCCATGCAGGGAAACAGTGAAAAAGCATTTTTAAAATGAGTGCTCAACCCCTTTTTCATGATCTCCTGGGATGGGGGAATGGACCAACACTGAAGCTCCATCCACAGCCCCCCAAAAGCTGATCCCCTGAGCAAAACCCAAAGGCCACCAAGGAGGGGTTCCCAGAAGTGACTCCCACCGTTCTGGAGGAGCTCCCAGCCTCCCCCAGGGCCTCACCTTCAGGTCATACTTCCTGTGCACGGTCAGCCTGTGGCTGAACACGTTCCTGGTGACCACCATGTAGGTCTCCACGCCGTCCACGGTGAGCCGGTACATGCCCAGGAACTGGGGCAGGAGGGTGTTCCCGTGGCACTCCACGATGAACTGCAGGGAGCAGGGAAGGGAGGGCAGGGAAAGAGCTCTGTCACACAAACCCCATCCCTGACAGGCCACGAGACGCTGCAGCAAAGCCACCTGACACCAGTGTGAAAGGAAAGGAGGATTGCAACAGCTCTGGGGTCTCAGGAAAGGAGTGAGAATGGTGGGAACCTTCCAGCCCTGAGCTGGGACACAGCACCCCATTCCCTGATCCAGGGAGTGCCACCCTGCCCCTGGCAAGGGGTGGAGCTGGGTGATCTCCAAGGTTCCTCCAGCCCAGTCCTGGCATTCTGTCACTGTGTGTGTGTGCCCAGCCAGCTG
>NW_024581094.1:1557300-1573307 GCF_017639235.1 Corvus kubaryi | reverse complement strand
TGGCACTGCCCAATCCTGGCATTCTGTCACTCTCTGTGTGCCCAGCCTGCTGTGACAGGCCAGCTGTGCACTGGCACTGCCCAACTTCACTTCTCGTGGCGACCCCAGTGTGCCTGGAACTCAGGGCCTGTTAAACACCCCCTGCTCCATACCCCTGCAGAGCAGATGGGCTGGCAGAAAACGTGGACCAGAACATTTCCAGCTGTTCCATTTGGCCCCTCCCTTCCCTGCTCCTCCCCAGCCCCTCTGGAAAGTCTGATGCAATGAATTAGGAGCTCTCAGGGACCAGGCATCCCAAACTGATCAATGCAAGGGCCACGGCGAGCTGGGAAGGGGCTCAGCACCACAAACACACAGCTGCTGGGTTATATTTGTCCCTCAGACCCTAAGGAACTGCTTTTTCCCTCAAAAGCTCCGTGCAAGCTCTGCCAGCTGCAAATCCAAGCTCCAGACCCCCAGCAAATCCCAAGGTGTGCACGAGGGGGGCTCCAGACTCACCGTACCTGGTGGTACTTCTTGAGGATGTTGTGCATCTCCGCCACGTCCTCGCTGGACACGGCCTTGATGACGAACCTCCTGTCGTAGGTGGTGAGGAAGCGGGCACCGCAGCGGCCCTGGCTGTCGCTGTTCACCGGGGCACTGCGTGTCACCGAGTTCTGGGGGACAGACACAGCGTGGAGAGGGGCTGGCAGGAGCTGCCACCTCCCTGAGCAGCCCTGGGAAGCAGGGCCAGCTCCTCAGGACACCCAGAGCACCCACTCTGCCCATCCCTGAGCAGCCCTGGCAAGCAAGGCCAGCTCCTCAGGACACCCAGAGCACCCACTCTGCCCATCCCTGAGCAGCCCTGGCAAGCAGGACCAGCTCCTCAGGACACCCAGAGCACCCACTCTGCCTGTGAACACCAAGTTTGGCACTGCTGAGGGTAAAACTCAATTGTTTAAAAATCTGGATGTGGTTTTAGGGCTTCCACCTGGCCCTGGCAGGTTTTACTCCAACACCTGGAGGGTGTTTCTGGAAAGTATTTTTTACTAAAGGGTTTTTAAGGATGTGGGATACACAGGCCAAGAGGTCTCAGCATTTCCTCCCAGGGATTTCAGAATAGCCAGGATATTTCTAAGGTTTAAGGAAAACCAGAACAAAACAACTGGAATGGCCTGTTGGCTCTTCCATCAAAGAGCAGTTTAGTCTGGCCAAAGTCTCAGTGTTTGGGAATTCTTCACAGGCCATCCTCCACCAAAAGCCACCCTCAGGCTCCACTCTTCCTACCCCAGGACGTCCAAGATGAGTATAAATAGCTTGGTTGTGCTTCTGACAACCAGCAGCATCTGCCTTTAGATCCCTGTCTCCACCCTTAGCAACCAGACAGTGCAGCAGGGCTGGAAAATCCCAGGAAAACTGCAGAGCAGGGATCAATTCCCTGAGCCACAGCACGAGCTCTTTGTTCTGCTGCCTCTCCCCAGGTAGCTGGGCTTGCTGCGAGCTCCTCCCTCAGTCACAGGCACTGCTCCTCACACCTCAGGCCGAGCTGTCACCTGTCTGTCCCCTCCACCTCCCAGCTCCTGCCCAGAAGTCACCTTATCAACCAACAACCTCTCACCAGCTGCTCCTTATCACAGATGGGGAGGGCTCTGAAACACAGCAGCACCAACACCTGCACAGGGATCTCCTAGCACTGTGTTTTCCAACATCTCAGGGCTGGACATTGTGTTTCAGGCTGGATTATTTATTTTTTTTTTTAGGTGACAGTGGCACTGCTGTGTCCTCCTCCCTCAGCTCTGGCAGCAGAGGGAGTCTGCAGCAGAGCCTGCTCTGAGAGAGAGAGATTTACCACGTCATGCTGCAAGTGAGCCGAGAGGTTTCCTTTCAGAACGAAGCATTTAAAGCTTTTAAAACTTTAATGAAGCAGGGGAAAAACTCTGCTGCTGCCAACAGCTTTAGAAAGCATCAGGAAAATAAAGGCAAACACAAAAATCCCCTTTGCTTCTCGCTGACATTTGCAAAGGGGTCTGTGCCAGGCAGTTTAATCAGCCCTCACCTCAAAACCACAGAGCTTTTCTTCTGGAGCTGGGAAGCAGAAATCGTGACCACACGGAGCATTACCAAACTCACAGCCCTTCGGCTGCCTCCGTTCCCTTCCTGTCACTCCCACCTCTCCCACAGTTGGGCTGTTAAATTCAGCGGCCTGGCTCCATTCCCACTCGAGCCATCGCATTTTACCCACCTGAATTTAGCTCAATTCATGTTTTCTGTTCCAGCTGGACACTTTTAAAGCCAAACCAGCCTGAAGCAATCCCTCAGAACAACAGAGGGAGGGTAAATGACAAACCAGGTACTGAGAGCGTGGGTCACACCTGGGGAGGGCGTGATCACAAAGGGGTGTGACAGCGGCACAAAGGGAAGGAATTTGGGATCAGCGGGAACAGCCCCGCTCCCAGCAGCTCTCCCCACCACACTGGGAGCACGTGGAGCGAGCAGGGAGCCTGCAGCACTCCCCCACGTGCCTCTGCAGCCAGAGGATTGCAGGGGATGCCCCTGGCACTGTGCCCAGCGGGTTCAGCTCCCTGACACCCAGCCTGCCCAGGGCCACGCAGCCACCACGGCCTCCCTGGCTCTGCTCTGTGGGATCTCCCAGCAGCTGCTGCCTCTCCTCATCTCCTCGTGCTGTGTGAGGAAGGGCGGTCCTGCTGCAGCAGCCAGAGCTGGGACATCTCCCTCTGCCTGGAGCTGAGCCCAGCAGTGCTAACAACACACCACGGCTCTCCTCTCCAAGAAAATCAGACCCTCTGGCATTAGGGGATGAATCCCAAAGCAGAAGCCACCTTGATGCACCCAATTCAACACCACACGCTTGGCTGAAAGCAGCTGAAATTCATCTGAATCTGGACAAACGTGACAGACCCGTTTTCCCTGCAGATATTCCACACTGGATCATTGATATCCTCCAGCTCCTGCCTGTCCACAGCCAAGTGTGCCCCCTGTTTGATGCCCTGGGAACAGGGAGCATTTTCTCCTCCTATTGCCCAGTGCTTGGCACAGCAAGATCCACTCCACTGCTGGAGTGGAAGCACTCAAACCACGATTATAAACCCAGAAAAGCTGCTGGTAGCAATGTTTGCATCAGGGTTTGTTCTGTCCTAGGAAAGGTGTCAGGAGGGCAGGAAGAGAAGAGAGGATACCTGGTAATCTTGGTCATCGATCCCAAATCTTTCCCGGAGGTTCCGGAACACCAGTGGACAATATTCCTTGAATTTAAAGCGGCTGGGCAGGTTTTCCCTAGGGCAAGGCAGAGAAGAGATTTGTGTGCAGTGATCAGCCTGTGAAATCCAATTCCACGTTGACTCCCACTTCCCTGCCAGGCCCTCAGGACATCCCAGGGCCTCGCTCTCCCCTCGTTAGGGCAGCTCATTTGTTTGGATGCCCACAAAAATCCATCTCTCCACAGAAATTCTGCAGGATGCACACTACCAGGCTGCTTGGATGATTAGTGTGGAGATTGCCTGTCTGCCAGAACAATCCCCTCTGTCACAAGCCCAGATCTGAGGGAATCATCTCTGCCTGTGCCCCTCCTCTGTGGCTTCGTTCCGGCAGTCACGCAGCTGGCCCTGCACACGCTGTCACCACGCTGCAGGAAAAGCTGAAGGGGTGGGCTCCGGGTTCAGATCACATCAGATCAGTAAAAGAAAGGTCACCACACCACAAACCATCCCAGCCAGAGCACCCAGGAGAGGGGGGATCAGCTCCAGCCTGGCTCTGCTGCCCCCGGGCACAGGACAGGGGGACACAGTGACAGCACCCCTGTCACTGAGGGAGGCTGCATCTGCTCCCTCCCACAGCCCTGAGCCTGCCCAGGGGGGAGAAGCAGAGTTTGGCCCTGCTTGGACACAGTGGGAGAATTTGGCAGCTCCTCCTCAATGAGAAATTCACAGCGACACGTGGGGAACTCAGATCTCCGGAGGAGAAGGGGAAGAGCGGATCCCGCACGCTGTACGTGCCAGGGAAGCCAAACTTTCCAATCACACTCCCACTCTGCAAAGCTGATCCCTGTGAAACTTGGGGAAAACAAAGGATTAATCAGGGAGTGCTGCAGCCCTGCACACGCAGAGCCGGGGTGGAGAAGGCAGCTCTGAGCACCAGCCACAACCACGACTCCAAAAGGGCTTCCAAAAATGGATCTTTTGGGAAAAGGAGACAGGGATAACTCCAGAGAGACCCTGTGGGCCAGGGGAACAGCACAGCTGCAGAGCTGCCAGCTGTGAACAGTTTTCATCCCTCCAAGGATGGAAACCAAGCCACCACAGAGCATCTCAGTGACAGACTGACCCCACCACATCTTGTCCAGGGGTGTGGAGCTTGTGTTCAGCCACGCCACGTCCTCCTGGCATTCCAGCTGGGAACAATCCAGAAGGCCTCCCCCAGGCCAGTCTGCCTCACAGCACACAGAGCTCTGCCTACAGAGAGGCAGGGAAGCACCTCACTTACTTGTTGAATAGATGATTGTCCACCTTAATCTTACTGTAGGCTTTAAAGTCATCGGGCATTAGCATGACGGGGACGGGAACATTGCTGAGCTCATTGATCTGCAAGAGAAAGGAGAAGGAGACTCAAACCCCACGTCCCACTGGCCTCCAGGGACTGTCAGGGGACTTGCAGGGATGCCAAACACGCCAGGGGCCGGTTTTGGGGCACCATGACCCATCAGACAGAACACTGTGGTGACAGGCCACAGCAGTTCCATGATGTGGTGAATCCTCCCGAGCCAGCCTCTGCTCCTTCCTCCTTTCCCCTTCCACCGACCATCCAAGACACAGCTGAGAGCCCAGACAAACCCACAGGCCAAGAACCAGCAGATTTGATGTTCTAACTAAACCACCTCGTTGAGAAAATGTTCCAATTTCTTAATTATTTCTGCTACAAACCACGATGACCAAAGCCTTCGGTGCAGCCCAGCCCAGCTCCCCAGGGATGCTGTTTCCATGCTCGCTGTCTCCTGTTGCTCCCATCCCACCTTCTCTGGAGGGATGAGTCACTCCACTAGATTGTTTTTGCTCCTTAGTCATGTGTGGCAGCCACAGGAACACGGGGAAGCAGAAGAATGAATGTTCAGCTACTATTGTACAGGCGGGCTCATGCTGCAGCACCCAGCAGTGGCAGCGTTAATAATAATAATAATAATAATAATGAAAATAAAATAATAACAATAAAAATCCACCTCTGGACTGTGTCTGGCTGTCCTGCTCCAGTCACTGGAGTCACTGACAAGGCTGTGCCAGAATCAAGAGCAGGTCAAGAGGTTTCTGAGCTGCCTTTTCTGAGGACAGCCCCGGTGTCATTCCCTCCCAGGGACTCCATGCAGTCCCATCTCACTGAACTCCTGGTAACAGCCTGGATTTAGGAAGCAATTTCACTCCAGCTCCGTTCCCATGACTGCTGTGCCAAGCAGGTAACGCAGAGAGGGAGGCAGACAAGGCTGGCAACAGCGGGGTTTGGCTGTGAGTCAGCTCTGGGGGCTGTCCCCAACACCAAAACCTCCAGCAGGTCAAGTGACTTCCAGCACACTTGGAAAGCTGCTGGGAAACTTCCCTGCTGGCTGGGAGCAGGGGCCGGGCTCAGGAAAGGGATCCAGCTGTGGGATTCCCCTTTCCCTGCGTGCAGCAGGACACAAAACTCCGCCCAAACTGCTGCCACATCCCCGCTCAGCTCCGCAGGGGCCACGGGGGTTCAGCCCTGGGGACGTGCCGGGAGCTAATTCCATGAAGCCCGTGTTTATCCCACCCTTTCTCCATCGTTACCACGAAAAACCAGACCAGATTTAACACACGTCAGACTGGGAAGAAAGACACATCCCCAGTGCCAGGAGGGAAGATGGCTATTTTCAGAGACAGCCATCCCACACAACAGATAAACGGGAAGCGAAGCGGCCACGGCTGCTGGAGAGAGCGGAGATGGAGCTCTGCAAAGCCCTGCCCTGCACTCCCCTCACAGCAGCATCCAGCTCTGCCACAAAACCCTCTGGGATGTATGGAAAACACTGCACAGATGAATGAATAAATAATGGCACACATCCCCCACCGGCAGCAATCCCAGCGTGGGGAGAGGCCGACGCTCCCCGCGTTCAGCTGACGGCTCAATCCTGCCCAGAGCAGCTCCCTGAGCCACAGGGGAGGGAAAAGGGAGCAGACTCCAGGTGAGGAAGGGATCTCCCAGCTCGCAGCCACTGCAGGGAGCTGCCATCAGAGTCCCACGCAGAGATTTCCCCCCAGGGCGAGGAGAAAACAACTCATTCTGTACCGAGACAGAGGCGCTGCCTCCAGCCACTAATTATTGCTGCTGTCTACCAGGAGGGGAAGCCCGACAGCACAGCTCCTGCCACACGCCTGCTCCCATCCCAGCCTGCTCCCAGCCCTCTTCCCGGCGTGGGGAAGGCACAAACAAGCCATTATCAGCTCCTTGCCGAGCGGAGGAAGGGTGCTGACGGCTGAGAGGGAACAGCGATTCGGAGGCTGCCTCCTCGCTGGCAGGAATTCAGACACAAGTGTTCCGAGGCGTCTCTGGGTGCCCTGGTTTCTGCCACACCACGAACCTCAAAGCGAGCGTGGCACCTGTTGCGAGGCTCCTGAGTGGCAGAAATGGTGCACCAGGATACCTCGGGCTCGTTTCAGAGGTGCCCCCATTCCTCCCAAGATAAAACAGCCCCCCCCCAAAAAAATCCCCGCTGTGGAAGCCTTTGTCCCCCTTCCAGCAGAGCTGGATGCTTGGGGATTCCAGCTCTGGAAGAGACACAGAGAAGGGAGAGAGTTGTGCTGGGCACCAAGATGTGGATGAGGGCAGGATTTGGCCATTTCTAGTGCCAGCACTGCCCACCTGCCCTCCCCCGAGGCACTGGGCCTCTGCTGCTGACACCAGCGTGGAAGAAAACATGGATTTGTTTTGTTTAGTTTAGTTTAGTTGCTATGTTGGGAATTTTGTATTTTTTTGTTGTTTAAGCGCCGCGTGCTCCCACAGTACCACCCATGCCTGACACTTTCCCAAGGGAGAGAGGAATGAAAAGCCCCCATACCGCCTTGGGAAAGGGATATCCCAACCCCTCCCTCCTCACAGCACAACCCTCAGCAACCAGTCCCCCTTCCCCAGGATTATCCAGCCGAGCGGAACACGAGGAGCTCCAAAGGAAAGCCGCGGCCAGCAGCACCCATCACCTCTCCAGAGGGATCCTCTCCTCAGGCTTATCCCGGGGGAATCTGAGCAGCCTCCCGAGGGAGCAACGTGACTAACGCCTGGCACATGTTTGCTCTCTCACCTTCTCCCCGGGGAGAGGCGTGGAGTAGGAGATTAAATATAGCAGTGTGTGTCCCGGGGTATTTATGCTCCACGAGGCAAGGTCACAGCAAGGTGCCCGGCAGGGAAGTGCTCAGCAACCCCTGCCTCCCGGGGAGCACATCCCAGGGCCCTGTCTCCCAAAATGAGGCTTCTTCCAGCTGGAGGAAGTACCAGGATCTCTGGGGATGTGGGAGCAGGGAGATGCTGGATGTGGTTCTGGAGGAGGCAGGGACAGAGGGCAGAGGTGCAGCAGCACCACAAGCACACACCTGGGCCCTCACGGGCTGTTTTGGGCATCCCAGCCCCTGCAGCGCACAGCTCCAGCAGGCCGTGCCCGGGGCAGTGCCACAGCTCTGCCACTGAGGCTGCAGAGGTCCCCGAAGGGGGGAAAGAACGAAGTGGGGAAAGAACGGCTCATTTGGAGCCCAGGGAGTGATTGGCCTCCACACCCAGAGCGGTGCTGGGTTCCCGGAAGAATTCCAGCTTTTCATCCCTGATCTGCCCTCGAATCCACGTCACTTTTCATCCCTGATCTGCCCTCGAATCCACGTCACTTTTCAGCCCTGATCTGCCCTCAAATCCACGTCACTTTTCAGCCCTGATCTGCCCTCAAATCCACGTCACTTTTCAGCCCCGATCAGCCCTTTTTTGCCCAGTCCTCTCCTGCCCAGAGTTCTCCATTTCCCCAGCGCAGACACCTGAGAGGGACCAGCCCAGGCTGAGAGCACCACCAAAAAGTGCTTTTTGTCTCTGCCATCTGCGTTTTGCAGAGATAAGGCTCCAGTCCTGCCCCTCCCAGGCCAGACACAGCGGGAGTGGCACTGCCAGAGCCTCCCAAAGGGCTCGGACACACCCCGGGGGCTCTCCGCATTTAAAACCGAGGCACATTTCAGACAAACCCACTGACACCTTCAGCAGGAGCGCTGAGAGGGAGGCGCTTCCCGTTTCTCCGCTGGTTTTGCCACGTCTTGGGAACAAAGGAGCAATTCCCGAGCAGGTCAGGCAGCCCCAGGTGTCCAGAGTGACTCCACAAGGACAGAGGGGAGGCAGCAGATCAAAGCAGCCCCAATCCCAGAGGTGCAGAGGGAAAAGCAGGTGGATGACAATAAGGATCAGGGCTTGGAGCAAGAGCAGGAGATGAGGAGGGAAAACCTCATCCTCAGGCAGCACAATCCAGAGCTGCAAAAACACCTCCTTCCCCTCTCTCTGTCAAGCTTTTACTTCCTGGTCACTGGAATTCTTCAGCAACACCACTCAGGACTCTGGGTTGATGATTTGTCCTCGCCACCAAAGCCAATTCCTTTTCCAATCAGAGCCACATCAATATTCCGTGTCATTCAGGGACAGCTGTTGGGATGAACGGGCCAGGCATAATTTTGTTTCAAAACCTGACTGTAGCCTCAAAGTGGCAATTAGCATCAGTAAATTGATGGGAAAATGTGATTTGTTTACTAACAAGATCCAGCTGACGGAGTGTGTGAGCCCCCACTCTCCAGGATTCTTTGCGACAGGAATTTGCTCAGGAAAATAAAGATACTTTGTTCCCCTCAAAGCCTTTCAATCAGGCATCTCCAAGCACTTGGTGAGCATTAGTTAAACTTCATTATGCTCCGGGGAAGGAGGTAAAAGACACATGGGAAAATCACTTCAGCGTGGAGACAAACCCACAGCTGCAGCAAAACTTCGCTGCTGCTTAACACACAACAGCAACTGGGTGATGGTTTGAGGAAAAAACCCCGTTTTCCATGAATTAGAGCATGATTAATCAGTATCCATGCTAACAACCCCCCATGAAACGCAAGGGAAGAGGGAGTCTTGTAGCCAAGAATTCCTCTGGGGACACCAGGATGCTTTAAGAGGGGGGAAAAAAGCATCCCCTGGTGACAGCAAACCCACATCTTCCTGAACAAAGTACTTGGAAAGGACTCCTGGCTGCGTCCCAGGAATCAGGCAGTGCCCCCAGTCCTGGCAGCCTCAGGGTCACTGGGAAGCATCCATCCTCCCAGTCCTCCCACAGGTGGGCAGAGGTGACGCTTCCCTTGATCCAAAAAAAGCTGAGGAATGGGAATGTTCAACAACCAACCCATGGCCACACCAGTCAGCGGCAGAGCATGGAAACGAGCAGGGAAAGCAGCCCCATTCTCCCCGCTGACCCACCCAGGAAAACCCTCTTTTCTCTGCCAGAAAGGAAAAGGGCTCCTGGAATGTGGATTTGAACAGAGCTCCTGGATGAGCAGGTCGGGAGCCAGGGCCTCGGTCATTGCAGGGGCTGGCACGGCTGTGGCCATATGCTGCTCTCTCCAGAGGTCAATTAGAGCCAGAGCTGGGAAGGACAGATCCAGGCTGCTCCCACTGTGCCAGGACCAATTGGTGGGATTTGAGTGTTTGATACGTGGCAGATGCTGCTCTGGCTACAATTAACATGGCAACACCAAACCCAAGGCTGCGGAGCGGGGAGCTGCAAATCCCAACGTTGCTGTTTCCCTGGAATACTAACGAGCTGGGCTCTGTGCTGCCTGGCTCTGCTCCTAAAGGGCCTGGGAGATGGCTGCTGCTCCTCCAGCCAGGAACTGGAGCCTCTGGAGCTGCCTCGGGCAGGATCCACGCAGCCAACAGATCTCGCCGTTCCCACAAAAACGGGGTGTTGATGCCTTGCCCCTGTCAGCAGTCAGAGCCTCTGGAATCTTTTCCAGCTGAGGAACTGGCACCTGGAGGAGCAGCATCACCCCAGCCCTACAAACACAGATCCGCAGTCACCTCCCCAACCTCCCCGGGATCCCAGTGCCTTCCATCAGCAGCACCTTACAACCGTTTCCATGGTTCCCAGAGCATCACACAACGCTGTGTTCATCTCTTTGGCTGGGAGATAGCTGCTCCCTTCCAGAAGCATCCCAACTTTCCCCATCCCGTGCACATGGATCCTACCCCGGCCATGGAAAATACACCTGGAGCACCAGCCATGGAGCACCACACACGTACCCAACCCCCAGGAGCTGCAGCTCCTCTCCCAGTGCCATGACAACGGCGAGAGAAGCTTCCCCAGGAACCATCTCCACGTCTGCTGGATTCAGTGCCTGACAGAACACTTGGAAATCAAGGCTGAGCCTCTGTGGCTCCACTCTCACACAAGTTCTCCCCTCCCCTCCATGGTTTTCTGGTCCAAAATTCAGTTGTTTGACTCATACCACCCACATCTGGCCCCGCTCACAGCGGCCCCACCCTGATCCCGATCCCAACCCTGGCTGGGGACCACTGGGACCCGTTCTTTAAACACCCCAAAGTGGTGTTCCAAAAAGCAGCTCCTGTTCTTGGGCTGCTCCTGCTGCCCTCCAGAGCCAGCCCTGCCCCAGCTGCTCGCCAGCCTGTTTAAGGCTCTTGCCAGACTGGGAGACTGGACCCAGGGGGATTTCTTCAGCACGTTGCATAAAATGGTTGGTTGTTTGATTTGTCCGTGAAAAAGTTCATCCCAGATCCGAGCCATTCTGACAGGATCTTCCTGGCACAGCCCTGGGCTTGTGCTGAGAGCTGCTTTCCCCTCCTCCCACTGCAAGGATCCCAGGGCAGAACTCCATGGACACAGCCCAGAGCCTCCTCACTCACTCACCCCTCCTTGTCCAACGCCAAATATTAAACAGCCCCCCCAAAAGATTTCCAACAAAGCTTAAAGGTATTCCCGACATTATTTCCAAACCCATCAGCTGGAGGCACGTGAATTCCAACTCCCACCGAAGCAGGGCACCGAGATCATCTCCCAGCCACAGCCCAGGATGAGCAGCTGCTCATGGCGAGTCAAGGGAGCCCCCTCAGCTCCCAGCCCTGTCACAGCGGCCACCAAACCCTCGCCCCAACGCAGAGAGGTGGAGGGATTTACTGGGAAATCCTAAACGCCTTCCCAAGGGTCAGGAGGTCACAGCTGAACTTTTCTCACCCCCTTTCCCAGCCCCTCAGGACGCGGGCGCTCCTTTCCTGGCAGCAATTTCTTCCTAATACTCATCCGATATAATCTCATTACCAGCTTAGTGTCAGCCTGCCTTCCTCCCTTTGCCCAAATATCTCACAGCCAAGTGCTCCCAAAGTTACACTGTCCTGATCCAGGGCCTCAAATCCCTGCCAGGCTCCTACTGCCCAGACAGCTACAACAAAGAAAAACATACCAAAAAAAAAAAACCAACCCAAAAAAGGTCAATTTCCAGCAAGCAACACCCGTCCCTGTGAGGCCACGAATGAAACGTGGAAAAATCCCACGATTTCCATTTCTTCAGGGCTGCTAATGGCACCACTGATCAAAGGCTGATTAAACTCATTATCCTGCTTCCTGGGCAAGGCTGGGAGCACTTGGAACATCCTTTGCCTCAAAGACAGCACGATGCTGAACCACATTTGGATGCTTTCACTCCAGCCAGGCAGGCCAGGAATGCAAGGCGGATTTTTTTTTTTCCCCTTGTTATTTGTTTTGGAAAAAAAATAAGCCCGAATCCCTTTCACTCTCTAGGAAACATCCACTAATCCACTGGAGAAATAGGTGTGTCTGAGCCTTAAAAGTGGATTAATTGAGGAAGGGATGAGGCTTCTGGGTTCTTTGACCACCAAGAACAGCACCCAGCACCCACATCCAAGAATCAATGCTCGTGCCTGCCATCATAAACCAGGGAGAAGTTTCCAGAGAAAACACAGGGATGGGTTTTAGGAATTACCAAAGGAGGCGGATCAGAGCTGAGGCACCACTGACATTCCCAAGGGACCCTCTCACAACCTGTTCCCACAGGAACTGAGGCCAAGAGGACACACATGGCCTGAGTCCCGGAATCAAAGGAGACAAACCTGGGGCCAAACCCCTCATTTTTGGGGGATGGAGATAGGGGACACACCAATGTCCAAGTGAGGCACAGGACTGTCCCCTCGGGGCTGTGACACAGGGAAATCCCTCACTGGGACAGCCACAGCGACTGCCCTGGGTGGAAACCCGGGGGCTGGGACAGGGGACAGGGCTGTGGGTGCCAAATTCGTGTCCTCAGGGCCCCCCCAGTGCCAGAGGGGGGATTGTACCACAGCAACATCACCCGAAAGAGCATCACTCCCCCTGCCCAGTCCTGGGAAAAAGGGTGCTGGAAAAGGCGTCGGGGCTGGGGGTGTGGGGGCACAGGGACGTGTCTGGGAGGGACACCCCAACCTAGGGGGTCCCCAAACTGCCTGGGGAAGGATACCCAGGAGAAAGGGACCACAGAGCCCAGGGAGGGGCTGGGTCAGGGATGCGATGGAGAGGCAGGGAAGGCTGGGATTCAGCGGGGAACAGAGTGCGGGGGGAGAAAGCTGCTGTGGAAAGGAGGGGAACGGGCCCAGCCTGAGAGGGAGCGGGGAAGGGTCCGATCTGGGCTGGGGGGCTCGGGCACTCGCTGAGGGGCAGGGCGGGGGCTGAGGGGGACGAGGGGGGATGAGGGGGACGAGGCCCCGCTGCCGGGGTGCTGTGAGGGGCCCACTCCCGGCTCTGAGGGGCGGGGGTTTGGGGTGGGGTGGGGGGGGGGCCCGCGCCGCCCGCTCTCACCGTGTGGTTCGCCCCCCACATGAGGACGCTGAGCAGCGGCTCCGAGGCCCGGAATAGCTTCACCTTCTGGCATACGAAGTGTTTCTTCTTGGTCTTGGTCTTGCTGGCGCTGAGGGCCGAGCCCACCGCGGCCACGGCGCCCGCCGCCGTCCCCGCGGCCCCCGCGCAGTTCGCGGCCATGGCGGACCCGACCGACCCCCTCCCCGCGCCCCCCTACCAGCGCCTCCGCATGGTTCCGCCCGGCCCGGCACGCCCCCCCCCTCCCGCAGTGGTACCGCCCGGCCCCGGCAGCCCCGGCCCGTTAAGCTTCCCCCTCGCCGTCCCTACCCCCCACCCCCCCCGCCCCCGCCGCGGTGGGTCGGTCCCTGCCCCCCCCCCCGCCCGCCCCCGCGGTGGTTCGCTCCGCCGCGGCCGGCCGAGCCCGCTCCGGCCCCGCGCCGAGGAGGCGCCAAGATGGCGGCGGGCTGAGGGGGTGGGGAGCGGGAGGTGCCATGTCCCGCCCGAGCGGGGGGAGTCGCGGGCGCTGGCGGCGGGAGAGCTCCGGCTCGGCCTGCGGCAGGAGCGGGTGGAGCCGCGGCACGCATTGGGCTGTGAGAGGGAGCAACGGAGAGGTGTAACGGACGGAGAATGAGACAGAGGGGAAAAAAAAGCATCGTCCCCCTCCTTCTCTTGCCAGAGATGGTCTCGCCCAGTCGGCGTGACGCGCCCGCTAAGGCCACGCCCCGCTGGGAACGGACCAATCAGCAGCGAGGCGGCTGGAATTATGAATGGCCTGTTACACACGTCACGCGCTGCCATTTAAAGGGCCCGCGGCTGCGCGGGGACCCCGCCGGGACCCTCGGGGAGCCCTCCGGCACCGGGACGCGTCCTGCGGGCTGCAGACACCCGAGAAGGGGCTGCTGCAGCCTCCCGAACCCTCACCAACCCTTCCCTCCCGCAGCCAATTCATCCCTGCCCCTCCCACCCACCCCCCGCCAGAGCCACAAAGGACATTTAACAAACGGCAGTGAAGTTTCTTAATTAAAAAGGCAAAATAAATCTACACTGCTGTACATATACACATTACTTACATTACAAAATCCCAGAGAAATATTTGCTGTCAGCTACGCGCTCTGCTCATTTCATTTTCCCCCCCTCAGAAACGGCTTCTTTTGGGTCAAAGATCAGTGAAATCTGTGAGCCACCGAAGGCCAGCCACAGCCGGCCTGGCCACCACCACAGAGTGAGGTGTGGATGCCAACGGTGGCAGTGTGCAACAGGGCTCATGTGGTTCTATCAAATCCCACGGAATTCCCTCACGTGTGGAGCGGTTCTGCTCCGGATTTTAAGGATTAACAAAAATAGGTCTTCAGCTCTGGCATGTGAAAGCAGGGACGAGCCGGCACGATTCGGTAAGAACTGTACAAAAGTGGTACCAGTCAGGGTGGGGAGCGAAGGAGAACTTCTGGCAACACGCTAAAAATGGAACCCAAAGGCTCACGAGGCCTCCAGCAAAGGCCCCAAAGCCCCAAGTCCTGAAGGCTCCCAGGGCTCAGCTCAGGGATCCGGTGCCTCTCTGGGAGCTGGGAAGTGCTCCTGGAGAGCTCTCACCTTTGGGAACGAGTGTCCACGGAACTCCTGCCCTGGGGCAGAGGCAGGACAAGTTTCACCTCTGCATAAAGTTTTTTTCCAAGGCAGCAGGAGTCCTCTGCAGGGAGTGGATGTTGCGCTTCACCCGATCCTCCAGGGTGGAGGTGGAGGCACTCTCCAGCTTCAAACGGCTGCAGGGAACGGAACCAGAGAGAGAAATCAGAACTCTGAGACTGAAGGAGAGCAGGTTTAGATTCCAGACTGGATATTGGGAAGGAATTCCTCCCTGGGAAGGTGGAATGGATTTCCCAGAGCAGCTGTGGCTGCCCCTGGATCCCTGGCAGTGCCCAAGGCTGGGCTGGACATTGGGGCTGGGAGCAGCCTGGGACAGTGGGACAAAGGCAGGGAATGGGAATGGATGGGATTTTAGGTCCCTTCCAAACCAAATCATTCCACAAAGCTGTGATTTTGTGATCCCAGCTCTGGGCAGCTTCAGGGCTTTGCCTGCCACGAGCACAAGGGATTAAGTTGCCACCTGTGCTCAGAAATGGTTTCATTGTCAAACACAACTTTCAGTCCCACAGCCTCACAGGGACTTGCAGGCCTCAAACTGCTACAAGCTCCTAAACCCACACCATTTCTATAAAACACTCCCAGGGTGGCAAAACATCACCAATGCCCAGCTCGAGTCTGACTCCCAATTGGGAATCACCAATCTTTGGGTTAAGAAGCAAATTTGGGCATAGCAGACATCACCAGTTCTGTAAGACACAGGGGAGATGGATCTCATTCCATGACCTGAACCATCCCAGACACTGAGGCCATCCCTCAGAAGCTCTGGCCTGGATTCCCTTCGGATGAGGAGGTGGTAAAAGACTCACTGGAAGAATTTCCCATCTCTGGTGTCGAGTTTCTCCAGCTCCCGCTCCAGCTCCTCCTCCTTCCGGTGCTTCCTGAGGTTGTTTGCTCTCTCCTCTTCCCTCCACTTGGCGTTTTCCATCATTTCCTGCCGTTTTCGCTCCAGTTCCTCTGGAGAGATCTTTCTGTTTGGGTGGCAAACACCACTGCTGTGAATCAGCAGCACGCTGGGCCCCGCTCCCCTCACCTTCTGTTCCTCAGGATCGTGGAATTGTTAAGGTTGGAAAAGGTTTACATCAAGCAAAGATGATTCAAAACGCCCCAATTTAGTGGGATTTAACAGAGTTTTGGTTTTGGCAGCCAATCAGCAAAGCTTGTAAGGACATTTTTAAATATCCCACCTCCCCCACATCCCAGCAAAAACCTCTTTTCTCCCTCTGATTTAATTGATCTCCAAGGTGTTGCTGTCAGGATCCTTTATTCCTGATGCCAGTGGAATAGAACCTCCTCATTAACACTCCACGAGGCAAAGAATTCCCATTCCTGCCCTGCAGGAGAACCAGCACCACACGGATGGGTTTGGGAAGGTGTCCCCAAGGTGCCAACCAGCAGCCCAGCAGCACCGAAGGGAGCCCTTGGGGACCCCTCTGTGTGATTTTCTGGATATTCCACCTGCCCCACTCCAGTCACCAGAGGAAAATGGGGTTCCCAGGTGCCCCCC
>NW_024581094.1:1556993-1557290 GCF_017639235.1 Corvus kubaryi | reverse complement strand
GTCCAAAGCCACTCCAGGGGCTCGTCACGGACACGGGGAAATGAAACCAAAATCGGGGAAAAATAAAAATATTGAATTAGAAAAAATAGAACCAAAGATGAGAAAAAAATAGAATGGAAAATAGCAACACTGAAAATACTAAATTGGCAAAAATAAAGCCAAAATGAGAAAAAATAAAGATATTAAATTAGAAAAAATAGAACCAAAATGAGAAAAAATAAAAATACTAAAATAGCAAAAATAAATCCAAAATTAGAAGAAATAAAACCAAAATGAGAAGAAATAAAAATATTAAAT
>NW_024581094.1:1551563-1556983 GCF_017639235.1 Corvus kubaryi | reverse complement strand
AGAAGAAATAAAACCAAAATGAGAAGAAATAAAAATATTAAATTAGCAAAAATAGAACCAGAATTAGAAGAAATAAAACCAAAATTAGAAGAAATAAAAATACTAAATTAGCAAAAATAAAACCAGAATTAGAAGAAATAAAAATATTAAATTAGAAAAAAAAAAAAACAAAATGAGAAGAAATAAAACCAAAATTAGAAGAAATAAAACCAGAATTAGAAAAAATAGAACCAAAATTAGAAACAATAAAAACACTAAATTAGAAAAAATAAAACCACTAAATTAGAAAAAATAAAGCCAAAATTAGAAGAAATAAAAACACTAAATTAGCAAAAATAAAACCAGAATTAGAAGAAATAAAAATATTAAATTAGAAGAAATATAAACAAAATTAGAAACAATAAAAACACTAAATTAGCAAAAATAAAACCAAAATTAGAGGAAATAAAACCAAAATCAGTAGAAATAAAAATACTAAATTAGCAAAAATAAAACGAGAATTAGAAGAAATAAAACCAAAATTAGCAAAAATCAATCCAAAATTAGAAAAAATAGAACCAAAATTAGAAAAAAAAAAATCCAAAATTAGTAGAAATAAAAACTCTAAATTAGCAAAAATAAAACCAAAATTAGCAACAATAAAAACACTAAATCAGCAAAAATAAAACCAAAATTAGCAACAATAAAAACACTAAATTAGCAAAAATAAAACCAAAATTAGAGGAAATAAAACCAAAATCAGTAGAAATAAAAATACTAAATTAGCAAAAAATAAAACCAGAATTAGAAAAAATAAAAACACTAAATTAGCAAAAATAGAACCAACATTAGCAACAATAAAACCACTAAATTAGCAAAAAGAAATCCAAAATTAGCAAAAATAAATCCAAAATTAGAAGAAACAAAACCATTATCCACCAAAAATCACGTGAACGGGGCGATTTTCACGTTTCCTGCGGGCTCCGGGCGCTCCTCACGGATCCGAAATTCCCAAGAACCCGCTTGGAATTTCCCCCACGAGGGGAACCAGAGGCAGAAATAAAACCGTGAGGGAAGGAGAGGCCGAGCTCGGGGGGTGGGGAGAGCAGCAGGACCACGGAAAAGGACTGGGATGGGAACTTCCCAAAATTCCTGCCGCTCCCCAGTATCCTCTGGAAGACGAGGATTGGGGTGGGAAGCCAAAACCTCGCTCACCTCGATGAAGAAGAGGGCGGCGGTGGACGTGGGGTGGCCGCTGATGTAAATTCCGGCCAGGATGATCCCGGCCAGGAGCAGCACGGCCACGACGATGCCCACGATGGTGCCCGTGGGCATCGGGGCTCCGGAACTCTGCGAAGGGAGGCTGCTGCTTCCCACACCTGGAAAACAGGACCCAGCTGAGCCCGGAGCGGCGCTGAGACCTCGGGATACAGAGGGTGCCGCCGGCTGTTCCCAAATGCGTTTAATATAAGTTCGCAATTTTGCATAAACTTGCTTGCTGGGAGAGGGATGAGTTTAATATAACCTTGCAAATGCTTAATGAGTTAAGTGTAAATGTTATTAGTGTTAGACTTATAATATTATAAAATTAAGTAGCCATTGATTTTCTATTATTAGCTCACAGCCACGGCTGTGAAAAGTTCCAAGGTATAAATTTTTCTAACCGCTTTGTCCTGATTCACAAGCAGATAAGTAAGTTACATCAATTAACCACGCAATTACAAAAAGAAGATGGTCTCAGCTTAGAAAGATGCTTAAAGTTACTACGTTTAAAATCATGGCTGGTTTTATTTGTGCAGCATTTGATTACTGTGTAGGACTAGTAGTATTATTAATAATGGAGTGTTGCCTATGCTAGCGCTTGCAGAAGATAATACACAAAGTCACTACATCTGTGACCCATCGAGTATTGCTTGTACAAAAAGAAAAAGGGCGAATTTGTTGCAAAATTATTAAAGGATCAGGGGCATGGATCATTGATAGAATTATGGGATCGATAAAAGAACTGTACAAGCAAGAGCCTGCAAGCAAAAGGCCTCTGTGAGAAAAACTCTGCATGAGGAAAAATCCCTGTGCGAGAAACAGGCCTGGGAAACAAAAAGGGAGTTTCGAAGCGATGCAGCTGCGCTGGTAAGACCCGGAGGGAGGAGGGTGAACTCGGAATTCTTTTAATCATAACATGACTGTAGAAGCTTGCCAATGTAAGTCCAATTATGTAGAAGCAGAAATGCGCTTTGATTAAGTTTTAAGCCGTTTAAGAGTTAATGAGCTGGTATACTATATAAGTGCCTCTGCATTGCTAATAAACGGAGCTCGCTTTTATCAACCATATTGGTTTGGACTGCAATTCCTCCCCCCGCCAGAGTCCATGAACCCTTTTTTCCAACACAAATGGATCCCGGTTGGGGGGGAAATTTGGCTAAAATTAGGAATATGGTGGATTTTGAAGGCTCTGGGGCTCCTCTCTGCCAGCTGAACTTCCCAGAGCTGCCCTCAGGGAATAGGGATTCACTCCTGCTTTGCAAGGGGATCTGACACCTCGGGAAGAGGGGTTGGAGCCTTCCAGAACCTCTGGAATTATGGCAGCACTTTGGGGCTGATGGAAAGACTGGGACTGAGCTGGGATTGCCGGGAAAAGGGAGGGAAAAGGCAGAGCTGGGCAGAGGATGCTTCATAGCTGGATTTGACGCTGGATTTTGTGTCCCAGCCAGAGAAATTCGAAGGAAAAAGAGACTTTGTGTCAGTGAAAATGTTGCAAATAACGGGAATTACGTGGAAGGAGAAAACTCCTCGAGCCGGCACAGCGGGAATGAGCGGGAAAAGCGGACAAAGAGCAGCAGGATAAACCAGATCATTCCCAGCTCTCTTTTCACTGCCTGGATTTGCTCTAATCGGGGTTTGGACAGCAGGAACTGCACCCAGATCCCTCTGGGGTTCATCCTGGTGCCCAAGCACAGCTCCCGTGCACCCGAATCCAGGGAAACCTGGGTTCCCTTGGAGCAGAGGGAGGGGGTGAAGGCCTTACCCTCTCCTCCCGCAAACTGGTTGAGCTTCGTGTCGTCTGAAAAGGAGAAAACGTGGTGAAAAAATCAAGTCAGGAGCTTTCTGTGATATCCCTGTGTGTTTCCCACCCACTCCCATCCCTCTGGAATGGGATCTCTGGAGAGTTTGAAATTTCTGTGGACGAGGGAAGCACCTGAGAAGCCACAGTGACAGTGAGTGGGGTGTGGGTTGGGGATTTCCTTCACCGAGGAGGCACCTGGAGCACAAACACCCGAGGGACAGGGTCGTTCCCTGCTCCCAGTGCCAGGTTTGATCCGTAACTGGGTGTCCTTGGAATTTGCAGCCAACGCATCCCAAATAAACCCACGGGATGCTCGAAATCCACTTCTGTTCCTTGCCTCGCTCTGGAAGAACCAGGATCCATCAGGCAAGGCTTTGTCTCACCACAGGCTCCACAGCACCGCCCTCACGAGGGTGAAATCCTGATCCAGAATTCCCGGGACTTGGCTCGGCTCCCAAATCCTGATCCAGAATTCCTGGGGCTTGGCTCGGCTCCCAAATCCTGATCCAGAATTCCCGGGGCTTGGCTCCCACGTGTGCTGGCCACGGCAGCGGCACGTGGCCAGTGAGTCAGGCTGTGCACCAGCAGCTCTAGCAGCAGATCCAGGCAGGATGTGGATCCAAAAAAACGGGGCTGCCTGGGGAGGACACGGATCCAAGGATCTGGGATGGTGAGGAGGGTGCAGATCCACCAGTGTGGGCTGGCTGGAGAGGACACAGATCCAGGGGGGTGGGATGGTGGGGAGGACACAGATCCAGGGAGCTGGGCTGGTGGGGAGGATGAGGATCCAGAGAGCTGGGCTGCCTGGGAAGGACACAGATCCAGGGATCTGTGCTGGTGGGAATGATGTGGATCCAGTGAGTTGGGCTGGTTGGAGAGGACACAGATCTAGGGATCTGGGCTGGCCAGGGAGAACACCATGGCCCAGGTCCCCTCCCTCGTGTAGCTGCTCCTCTGCTGTTCTCCAAAATCCTCCTCCGGGCGCAGCTGCCGTTCGTTCCCATCCAAGATCCCAAATTAACTCCATGCCTGGCTGTGTCACACAAAGCCTCTCGCTCTGTTTTTTCCAAGAACCGGGCGATGGGCTGGAAAACAATCTCCGTGCTGCTGTTCCAAGTCTTCCCTTTAAGCGCTCCTTTCAAAGTCAGCCCTGGCAGGAAGGAGCTCCGTTCCCCCACCCAGCTCCTTCCACCGCTGAAGGACAATTACCAACGCTCCTTTCTATTTATCCTAATTAGCACTTTGCGGTAGGGACAATTAAGCAGCCAAATTGCGGCGCTCCCTGTGCCAGGATCGGCGGGGCCGGCCCCGTGGTGATGGGATTATGGAGCTTTAGGACTCGGGGGGATCTCCAGGGAAGCTCGGGGGGGTTTTGTGGAGCTGGAAGGAGCAGCATTCCCAAGGAGAGCGCGATCACCACGTTAATTCCAGGCTGAAGGTCCCAGAAGCCTTGAGCCCGTTGGAATCCCGAGCCCCTCTCTCCGGGATTAATCCCTTCAGGATCCTGTGGGTTCCCGCCCACCGTGGCTTGGTTGCTTTGCTGACCTTCACAAATGGGTAAAAAAGCCGGAAAAACTCTAAAACTCTTCCCACCGTGCCACATTCCCTCAGGTGGCACCTCTTGGCTGCCCTTCCTTCCCTTTTGCATCATCTGCTGTCCTCATCCCGCCCCAAGGATGGGGCTTGGAGTAACCTGGGATAGTGGGAGGTGTCCCTGCCCATGGGACTGGATGGGATTTAAGGTCCCTTCCAACCCAAACCATTCCATGATTCTGCTCCAAACCCACCTGCTCCTTGTATTTACTTGGGTTTGGATTTGCTTTATGAGGCAGTGAAAGACCTGCCCAGGGATCGGGATTGGGATCAGGGGTGGGGATCACTTGTCCAGGGATCAGGAGTGTGGGATCACCTTCCCAGGGATGAGGATCAGGGATCACATTCCCAAGGATCGGGATCAGGGATGTGGGGTCACCTGCCCAGGGACAATCCCCAGTGATGGGGGAAGTCACCTGTCCAGGGATCAGAATAAAGGCGTGAGGGATCACCTGCCCTGGGATCAGGGATTGGGGGTCACCTTCTCAGGGATCAGGGATTTGGGGTTACCTGTCCAGGGATGAGAATCAGGGGTGAGGGATCACCCGCCCCAGGATCAGGGATTTGGGGTCACCAGTCCAGGGATGAGCATCAGGGATTGGGGGTCACCTTCTCAGGGATCAGGGATTTGGGGTCACCTGTCCAGGGATCATAATCAGGGATGGGGATCACTTCTCCAGGGATCGGGAATGGGGGATCACCTTCCCAGGGATCAGGATCAGGGATCACCTTCCCAAGGATCGGGATCAGGGGTGTGGGGTCACCTGCCCAGGGACAATCCCCA
>NW_024581094.1:1549817-1551553 GCF_017639235.1 Corvus kubaryi | reverse complement strand
TCAGAATCAGGGGTGAGGGATCACCTGTCCAGGGATCAGGGATTGGGGGTCACCTTCTCAGGGATCAAGGATTTGGGGTCACCAGTCCAGGGACAATCCCTGGGGATCAGGGGTCACCTGCTGGGCACCCACCCTCGGTGGTGAGGCTGTCAATGAAGAGCGAGGCCGTCGGGGAGGTGCCGTCCTGGGCCTGCGGTGACGCCGAGCTGTCCGGGGGTGCTGAGTAGCGGCCGCCTTCCGCTAAATCCTCGCAGGTCTTTTCATCCGGCTGATGAGAGAAAACAGGGAAGACGGAGCTGGTTTTCCCAGTTTCCCTCCAGCGGGAACGGCCGCGGGGCTGCACTTCCCACGCGGGTGCAAAGGCTGGAGGGGAAGCGGGGGATGAGGGCCGGGAGTGAGGCAGAGGTTGGAGAAGAGGAGGAAAATTTGGGAAGGATTTCAGCAGGACAAGGGGCAATGAGCTGGCAAATCCCACAGGCTGAGCTTGGTGCACCTCTGGGTGACCCCACAAGGGTCTGGTGCCCCCACGTGGGTTCAGTGGCCTCTGGTTTATAGGAAATAAAGTGGAGTTTTCAGTCGGGAAAAAGAATAAACCCATTGAAAAAAAAACCACAAAGAAACCCCAAAAACCTCCCAAAAAACAAACCTCAAAAAACCCCAAAACCACCAAAAAAACACCAAAAAAAACCCCCCAAAACCACCAAAAAAACACCAAAAAAAACCCCCCAAAACCACCAAAAAATCACCCAAAAAATCCCCCCAAAAAACCCCAAAAAACAAACAAAAAAAAACCCCCAAAAACCCCAAAATCCCCGCCAAAAAAAAAAAAAACCAAACAAAACCACCAAAAAAATCACAAAGAAAACCCCCAAAGAAAGCCAAAAAAAATCCCCAAAACCACAAAAAAAACCCAAAACCTCCCAAAAAACCACCAAAAAAAGCACCAAAAACCCACCAAAAAACCCTCAAAAAGCACCAAAAAAGCCCCCCAAAAAAACCAAAAAACCCCCCAAAGCCCCCCCAAAACCATCAATAAAACCCCCCAAAAAACATAAAACCACGATAAAAGCCCCTCAAAACCCCCCAAAACAAACCAGAAAAAACCAAAAAACCCCAACCAAACAAAAAAACCCCATCAAAACCAAAGCAAACCAAACAAAACCAACCCCAAAAAACCCCAAAAAACCAAAATAAAAAGTGAAAAAAAAAACGCTAAAAAAGGAAAAAAGGAAAGGAAAAATAAACAAAGAAGGGAAAAGGGGAAAGGAAAAACAAACAAAGAAGGGAAAAGGCCGGAGCAGAAGCTGATTTTTGGTTGGAGCCGATCCCTGCGAGGTGAAGGAAGGAGCTGCGGGATAATTCTGCTCCCGAGGACACCAACGGGACTCGCTCCCTCCTGCCTGGAGTGAGGAAAAGTCCCGCTCCGGGAGGAGGAGGAACAACGGGAAAAACGGGAATAAAGGGAGAGGAGAAGGGGTATCCAAAGGGAATCCAGGGATATCTGTAGGGAATCAAGGGGTGTTTAAGGGGAATAAACGACTCTTTGTGGGTGTATCCAGAGGGAATGAAGAGATATCCCAAGGGAATGAAGGGATATCCAAAGGGGAATAAAGGGATATCCAAAGGTTATCTAAAAGGAATAAAGGGAAACCCCAAGGAACACCTAAAGGGAATAAAGGGAAATCCTAAGGGAATGAAGGGATATCCAGATGGAATGAAGGATATCCAGAGGGAAT
>NW_024581094.1:1546719-1549807 GCF_017639235.1 Corvus kubaryi | reverse complement strand
GGGAATGAAGGGATATCCAGATGGAATGAAGGATATCCAGAGGGAATAAAAGGATATCCAAGAGGAATAAAGGGATGTCCTGAAGAAATAAAGGGATATCCATAGGGAATAAAAGGATATCCAAAGGGAATGAAGGGATATCCCAAGGGAATAAAGGGATGTCCCAAGGGAATAACGGGATATCCAGAGGGAATAAAGGGATGTCCCAAGGAGTATCTAAAGGGAATACAGGGTTTTCCAAAGGGTAAAAAGGAATACAAATGGAATTCCAAAGGGAAACCCCAAGGAACACCTAAAGGGAATAAAGGGAAATCCCAAGGGAACACAGGGATATCCCAAGGGATGCTCAGTGGGATCCAGAACACCCTGGGTCACCCAGCATTCATTTTTTGAGCTGGGCCATGGATTTTCCCATGGATCAGCCCCATTCCCGCCCTCCACAGGAGGGATTGGGATTCTCCGGGCTCACCTGGCCGCAGCCGTAGGACAACCACTCCTCCCGGTACCGGTCAAAGCCGCTGGAGCACCTGTGGGGAACAGCAGGATTATCCCATGCCAGGTAACGAGGGTGGCAGTGCCTGTGACTCCTCAGCTCCCAAAAATCCCAAATCCTGCCCTGGCGGGTGCTGGGTGCGGATATTTGGAATAACAGAGCCTGGAAAGGTGATAGCCAAGATTTCATCCAGAGGTGTGGGGTTTCCCTACAGCTGTGCTGGAAGAGCCCCAACATTCCCCTTCCCAGAGGGGAAAAAGGGTCAAGAGCGCTTCTCCAAGGGAAAAGGAGAGGGGAAACCGGGAGAAAGGCACGGGCTGAGCTCGAGTTTCCACTCCCCGGACTCAGTGCCAGGGCAAGGCCGCGAGCTCCACGAGGTTCTCTGGGCTCCTTCCAGCAACATCTGCACAGGAAAAACACTGCAGGAACTGCAGATGACATCAGGCGAAGGCCAGCCCGAGAATTCCCTGCAGGAACAGGGAACGGAGCAGCGCTCTGACCTTCGGAGAGGCTCGGGCAGGACGAAAACCCCAACCAGTTCAGGCAAACACCAATTCACCCAACCAGGAAAGGGAGAAACCACGAAGAAAACTTCAGCTCCTGCTGAGATCTTTGCTTAAAATCCCACTCCTGTCACGATTATGGGCTCGGGAGAGGCAAAAATACGGATTCCACTTTTTGGGAGAGAGCTGGGAGGAGTCCGGGTTGGAATCGTGGAGTGGGGATGCCAGCTCCAAGCCTGGAAGTTCTTTGGGAAGGATCAGGTTGGCTTTGCAGGACCTGGTTGGTCCAACCTGAAAGCGGTTGTCCTGCTGCAGCTCAACATTCCCAGCCCGTTCCTGCCATCTGGAATTCCCGTTTGGAACCTGAACTGTCCCCGGGGGACGCGGGGCTGGCAGCCGACACAGCACCAGTGACAGGAACGAACACCGGCACCAGCAACTGGGGGTGCAAAAGGGTTAAACTGCCAGAGAGCTGGGATTGATGGGATACTGGGAAAATTCCTCCCCGTGAGGGTGGCCAGGCCCTGGCACAGGATGCCCGGAGAAGCTGTGGCTGCCCCTGGATCCCTGGAAGTGTCCAAGGCCGGGTTGGACGGGGCTTGGAGCAGCCTGGGACAGTGGGAGGTGTGGGGTGACACTGGATGAGCTTTGAGGTCCCTTCCCACCCAACCCATTCCCTGATCTGATAAAATCCCACTTGCCCAGGCCCTGAACTCGGAACGAGCAGGACAAGGAAGGGTTTGAACAAAACCAGCTCCAGACGAACCCGCTGCACCCCAGGCTCGAGTTCTGCCACGTCTGGGCTCCCCAGAAGGAGAACGCCCCTTTCCCTGCTCTGGAGCCACCACTGAGCCGCTGGCACTGGCTCAGGGGGTGTCACAGGGACTCAGTGCTGCTTTAGGGTGGCTCAGGGGACGAGGAGGGGGGGCTGGGAGGTTCCCCCCGGGTTTCCACGGCGCAGGATTTGTGTTACTGGGTCCCCTCCCCTGCTGCCAGCTCTCAATAAATCCTTCAGCTCCATCTCATTAAAATCTGCTCTGCAAAACCCTGCCCGAGCTGGAGCAGAGCAGGGGCAGGGCCACGTCCTCCGTTCAACGCCCCACAAAAATCAGCCCCCCACACCTTTGCTGGCTCCCATCCCTGACGAGGAGGGAGTGTCCCACACCCAGGAGCGTCCCTGACTCTGTCACCTCCCTGCTGGAGCCCTTCCAGGGGTGCCCCGCACTCCAAGCTGATCCCAGCCTGAGTCAGGACAAGTTTCCCCCGTTTTTAAGCTCCCTGACAAAAATCTGAGCCCTGCCTCAGGTCCCAGCTTGTTCCAGGACCAAAATCCCCAGGAAATGCATCCTTGGAGTGGCTTGTAAGCGGAGATCGGGTCACGGCCTAACTGTGACTGTGGGACCGAGAGCAGCACCTCAGCACCCCCAAAAAAGCACAAAAAATGGGGAAATAATAAAAAAAACCTCAGAAATACTGACAGGGACACCAGCCCTGGCACCGCCCCAGCTCCAGAGGCATCACCAGGGAAGGAAACTCCTGCCAGGTACCTCTGCAGGACGTGGCACCAGCTACAGTTGAAGGTCAGCTCCGAGGTCACACACATTTCACAGCTCTGGTGCTGGAGACAGGCTGGAAAGGAAAGAGGAGGGAGGCTCCAGCCAGATGCCAACATCTGGAGGGGCACAGGGGAGTGGCTGCGGGGAGCTGGAGGCTTGGGCAGCACCAGAGCACCGACCCCTGAGTGTCCAAGCAAAGCCCTGAGTGCCCAACCCAACCCCTGACTGCCCAACCCAACCCCTGAGTGTCCAAGCAAAGCCCTGACTGCCCAACCCAACCCCTGAGTGTCCAAGCAAAGCCCTGACTGCCCAACCCAACCCCTGAGTGTCCAAGCAAAGCCCTGACTGCCCAACCCAGCCTCTGACTGCCCAACCCAACCTCTGACTGCCCAACCCAACCCCTGAGTGTCCAACCCAACCCCTGACTGCCCAACCCAACCCCTGACGGCCCAACCCAACCCCTGAGTGCCCAACCCAACCTCTGACTGCCCAACCCAACCCCTGAGTGCCCAACCCAACCCCTGAGTGCCCAACCC
>NW_024581094.1:1542544-1546709 GCF_017639235.1 Corvus kubaryi | reverse complement strand
CCAACCCAACCCCTGAGTGCCCAACCCAACCCCTGAGTGCCCAACCCCAACCTCTCTGCCATGGTAAATAAAGGAAGCAGCTCCATCCTGGCAGGATGGGCTCCCAGCCCGCCTGTGAAGCTCCTCCCATTCCCTTTAGCTGGGAATTTAAACGCAGCTGGGAATTTTTGCCATTTCCTGTTGTGCAGGGAGCGTTCCTCAGGGGGAAGGACCTGAACCCTCCGGAGCTGTGTCCACTCCAAGGGGTTCTGCAGGAACTCTCACACAGCACCAACATTTGGTGTCCCCCTGGCTGGAAAAGGTGCCCAGGAAGGGTTTGGATGCTAAAAATTTCAAGGAATGGAGGAGTTTTAACCGGGCCCTGGATGGCAGAGCCGAGAGCGGGTCTGGTGCTGTGACATTCCTGGGGATGGAGGTGAAGTCACAGCCCCCATCCCACCTGGGACACCTGGGACAGCTCTCCCCAGTCCAGGCACTTCATCCCTGGGCTCCCTGTTCTGCCCCTGGCACCTGGGCGAGCTCCCCCACACCTGGGCTACCTGCCCAGGCTCTCCAGTGGCCTCCACTCCTCATCTCCTCTCCCATCCTGAGCTTCTCCCAAGGCAGAGAACAACCCCAGGCCTCTGCAGCAGGAGGCAGAGCCTAAATCCATCCCTTCTGACCCAAAAAAAAAAGGCTAAAAATTGAACCCCCAGAGGAAAAAGCTGAGTCTGGCTCCCTGGAGCTCCTCTGCAGATACCGCTCCCAGCTTCCCGAGCTGCCAGGGGGTGGAAAAACAGGGAAAAAACAAACCTCCAGCAGGAAAAGGAAAAACCAGGATTCTCGCAGGATGGTTATTTATGTTCTGCCTGCTGCTAAAATTGTCATCAAACACCCCGGGGAGAGCGTTTAGTGCAGCCCCCCGGGGTCTCCGTGGCAGATTTGCTCTCGCCCCATGTTTAGGGGCGGCTCTGCCTCGTGGACCCAGCCACTAAAAACGGACCCGTTTGAGGCACCTCCCAGAAATCTCAGCCGGGTGTGGAGGCGTTGGACCCGGAGTGAAGCCGTGTCCAGCAAAATCGGCTGCAGCTCGTGGAGCGATAAAAACAACCAAAAAAAATGGGAATTCGGGTGGGAAGAGCTGTCAGGGCAGGGAGTGAGGGGTGAGCAAGGCTGGGCAGGGGCAGCTCGGGGCACAGCTTGGGGCTGTGGCACAGTTTGGGGCTGTGGCACGTGTCCCCCAAGGCCATCGGGGCTGGAACCACCGTCCTTGTCCCTTCCTGGGGACCTCCGAGCAGAGGGAAGGGGAATTTCCTGCAGATCCTTTCCTTTATCAGCTCTTCCCTTGCTGCATCCCGGCCTCCTGCCTGAGCTGGGCTGGCGCCCACGTGGGATTTGGGATTTCTGTTGGCTGAGGTTGATTCCGAGAGGATCCAGCCAGGCAGGGCTGGATGTGGGAGAGGTTCGCCGACAGCCAGGGATCGCAGGACAGGGGCGAGCTGCTCCGTGCTGACAGCAGCCCCTCCCTCCATCCCAAACACCAGGATATGGGCGGCATCACCCTCCCAGCACCCCCTGGACCTGCCCTGGCTGCTCCCTTGGGCTGGAAATCGGAGGCTGTTGTGGTTTCTGGGTGGAATTCCGGGTGGAAAAGGGGCTGTGGGACTCACTGGGCAGCGGGGTGAACTCCACGGCGGAGCGGCTGCTGATCCTGCTGGTGTCCAGCTCCACGCGGTGGTACTCGTAGATGGTCCGGCGCCGCGACTCTGCAGCGGAGCCTGGGCTTTAGGCCGGGCTCAAACCCCCCCTGCCAAGGGCTGAGCCCCCCAGGCAAAGGTGGCTCCAGGTGTGGGGGTTGTTCCCTTGGGGGCTGCAGGAGGAGGGCCGGGAAGGGCTGGGGGGTGCCAGGGCACGGATTCCCCCTCCTGCTCTGCCAGGAGCAGCTCGGAGCTCGCCCTGTCCCTCTCCCCCGACCGGAGGCTCCGGGGATGGACGTGGTCCAGCCCTGCACCGCTCCAAAAAACTCCAAACAAACATTGCTCGGCTCTGACTCACGGGCCGGAGCCTCCGCGGAGCTCCCAGGGCTCCCGCCGCCGCTTCCTCCCCCAAAAAACTCCTCCTTCAATCCCCCTCCATCCCGGGGCCAGCGGGGTCTGTCCCAGGTTCAGGTTCGCTGGCACCGCGTTCATCCCCGCGGGAGATCCGCCCGCTCCTTCCAGCCCGGCAAGGCGAGGATGAGCAGGACGAGCGTCCTCCGCTCCTCTCCATCCCTCCAAGCCTCATTTCTCCACCCCACCCGCCTTTCCCCCTGCCCATTCCTGCATCTCCTCTGCCCTCACGCCCCGGGGCAGGGCTCGGGAATTCCGTGGGGATGGAGGGAGCAGCCCAAGGAGCCGCTGCGGGGCGGGAGGGGAGGACCCGGCCGGGGCTCCGGCACAAACTGCGGCGAGCGGGGAATAAACCAGGGCCGGATGGCTCCAGAAATAACCGGGAAAAGCCGGGAGGGAGGAGCGGCGTTGGGCTCCGCGTGACTGGAGAGGCTGGAAGGGACTTTCTGGGGAGCCCTGCAGCTCAGGGCACGCAGGGAATAAGCACGTGGATGTGGATGTGGGAATGCCCACATCCTGCTGGCACAGGGGCAGATTCCTGATAGGCATTGGGGCCCTAAACCCCTCATCCCTATGGGATTGGGGCACCCTGCACCCTCCGAGCCTGTGGTCCATCTGCAGCTTCCTTTGGAACCGAAGAATTGGATTTCTCTCCTCGTCATCAGTTGGGATTTAGGGAAGAGCTTGGCTGCTCGTGGAGATTCTGGACTGGGCAGAGCCCCAGTCAGAGCATGAGGCCGAGGAATGGTCTTGGCCATGGGGAGATCCCAAAAAGGGATCCCCAAAAGGCTGCAGAGGGGACACGAGGGGCAGGCGAACCCCACCCACCTCCTCACACTCCCTGTGAATCCAAGCAGAGCATCCCCACGTCCTGAAATCCTCAAAGACGAGGATCCCTCACCTCTTCCGCCCCTCTCCCTGCGGGATCAGCTCCTCCAGGGACTCACCAGGCACATCGGAAGAAGGGTTGAGGACCATGAAGGCGTCGGAGAGCCCGGCCTTCACGGGGTGCTGGCTGGCGCTGATCTGCAGGACCGGCACCGGGATCTGCGCGGGGACAGGGGATGTGACGGATCCCAGCCCTGCCCCGGCTCCTGCCGCTGCTGCCGAGGCCTCCAGGAATGTCCAACCCCCCTCCCAGGTCCACAGGGACCCCCGAGGGACCCTCCTGCCCCATCAGAGACCTCTCTCACCTCCTTGTAGCCGAAGACGATCCTCCCGCTGCTGTGCAGGGCGGCCTGGAAGGTGAAGCTGCCCATGTCCTCCTTGCCCTGGAGATAAACCTTGTCCCACTGCACCACAAACACCGTCCCTGGGGGTGACCAGAGCTGCTCAGTCCTTCCCTCTCCCCTCCTCTCACCAGCCTGACCCGTCCTCACCTGTCCCTGAGCCTCCACCTCATCCCCAGCCTCCAGCTGGGAGTAGAGCAGAACATCCCTGACCCCCTGAGCCGGGGCTGAACACCCCCAGACCCCCTCCCCACACCCCCCAACCCATGTGGGAGCCCCAGAGAGCTGAGCTGGGCCCGGCTGGGGGAGGAAGGACCCGAAGGGGAGTGGCTGGAGCGGGACTCACCATTGTCCAGGTACTGGACAGTGGAGTTGCGGGAGTAGCTGGGGTTGAAGTTGGCCATGAGGGGGGCGATGTATTGAGTGGCCGTGAGCATGCGGTGGATGACGTCCCCCACGAAGATGAAACCTGAGCGGGCAGAGGATGAAGCAGCACAAGCTCCCCCTCCTCACCCCAGCACCGTCCCCACCTCCTCCCGGCCTCCCACCACCCTGCCCCGCCTACCCCATCCCTTTTTTTACACCCTCCGGATTTCCTCCGAGCCTGTGGGACACCCCTGCATCCCCCCAGCCTCTGCAGGAGCAGAGAGGCACAGAGATTGCTCCTGACTCCCTGAGGAGGTTTGGGGTGCGGCGAGGAGGCTGGAAGGGCTGTACCCCATTCTCTGAGCTCCCTGGGGCACAGGGATGTGGGCTGAGGTTAGAGCCAGCACCAGAGCCGTGTTCAGCTCCCCACTGCGGGCATCCCATCCCATCCCATGGATCCCATCCCATGGATCCCATCCCATT
>NW_024581094.1:1534530-1542534 GCF_017639235.1 Corvus kubaryi | reverse complement strand
CCCATCCCATGGATCCCATCCCATGGATCCCATGGATCCCATCCCATGGATCCCATCCCATCCCATGGATGCCATCCCAGGGATGCCATCCCATCGATCCCATCCCATCCCATGGATGCCATCCCATGGATCCCATCCCATCCCATGGATCCCATCCCATGGATCCCATCCCACCCCGACTCACCACCCGTCGCGATGGTGACCTGCCGCAGGAGGTGGCCATAGAAGGGGAAGTCAAAGGAGAGGACAATCCTCTGCAGGGGAGAGAGGAGGTGAGAACCACGCTCAACCCTCGGGAAAACACCAGCTGGGAACGTGGGGAGCCTGATCCGTGCTTGGAGGGGTGGCAGAGGGATGGGAATGGGATTGGAGTGGAGTCCTGCAGGGTCCTTCATCCCCGGCGTGGGGCGGGGGGACACAAACACTTCCCAAGCCCTGGAACTTCCCAAGTCGGCCCTGGGGACACCCCAGGCTCACCGAGGCCTGCCGGTGCGTGTTGGAGAGGATCCCGTGGATCTTCACTTGGCTCCTGTTGGCCGCTGCCATGTCCACCCAGAGCCCCCGGCGCCGCGCGTCCCCCGGGCCGTAGATCCGCGACACGTAGTAGCTGTGGTTGTCCTCCTGCAGCCACAGGGAGGGACACGGGTGACAGGGAGTGGTGGAACGGGGTGACCCGCGGTGCTGGGACGGCGCTGAGAAGCTCGGAGGTGTTCCCAGCAAAAAAACAGGGATAAATCCAGGATGAATCCAGCGTGGTAACACCCGGCAGAGCCAGCGGGGGATGCTGGAGAAGGTGCCGGGAATTCCACGGGATGCTGAGGGCAGAGAGGCCGGGCTGAGCAGAGCCGTGAGTCACGAGAGGCCTCGCGCAGCACAGGCAGCATTCCAGGGAAGGAACAATCCCTCTCCAGGGCCGGGGGCTGGGAGGCACAGCCCAAGTGACCACTCGGAGCGGAGCAAACAAGCTCGGAGGAAATGATGAACCTTGGAAGGAGCAGTCGGGGAGGGCGGGGGGTGAGGATGGCGGGAGCAGGGATCGGGATGAGCTCCAGGGTGACACCCCCGGAGAGTGGAACAGGGCCTGGACCTGTGAGGGAGCAGCTCCTGCTTTGTTGTCACCCAGAGAGGGGACCCCAAATGTCCCCCCGAGCCACCAGCAGCACCCCCAGACCCCCTGAACCCCCTCTCGCTGGTGAACCAGAGCATGGCCACAGTGCCACGCCAGAGCGACCAGGGACCTGCCGGGGGACACACGGCCCTGGCCACGCCACCCCCACCGCGGGGAATGGACTGACGGCCGGACAGACACACAGCTGGGAGCCATCTCTTGGCAGGGGAGGCCGCTTTGCAGTGAGCCGGGCTGGGGAGGGACGGGAAGCATCTTAATTTTCCCTGGGAAATTCTCCTCTGGTGCTCTGTGTCAGCGCCTGGCACACGGCCCCGCTCGCCGCTTGTCCCCATCTGCTGCGCGTCTGCTGCCCGGCCCCTCTGACCCCCAGCCCCCCTCTGACCCCCAGAACCCCCATTCTGACCCCCAGAACCTCTCTCTGATCCCCAAAACCTCATCTGACCCCCAAAACCTCTCTCTGATCCCCAAAACCCCTCTCTGACCCCTAGAATCCCCATCTGACCCCCAAAACCCTCTCTGACCCCCAAAACCTCTCTCTGACCCCCAAAACCCTGTCCCAGCCCCACTCCCTGCACACAAACTCCGGTGCCTGGAAGGAGCCATCAGCTTGGGATGGAATAAAACGCTGCTGGAAAAAATCCCGTAATTTGTGGATTTTCCTGCTCCAGCAAAGTTTAGGGAAGAGTCCTCAGCCATTCCCAGGTCTTCCCTACAGGAATTACAGCCCCTTTTCTTCGCGGGGGCTGATGCATCCCAGAGCCCTCCCTTCCCTATGGATGGGGAAACTGAGGCACGGGGAAGGCCGAGCTGTCAGCGGCTGCATCCCGGGATGCAGGGACAGGCCACTGCTGGGTGACAAATGACAAAACCTCCCGTGTCCTCTCATCCCCCCTGTGCTTTTCCGAAGTGCTCCCGACAATCCCGGGGGGAAGGAGCGGGGCTGGAGCGTGCAGGATGCGGCTGCCGCGCTCCTGAGCTCATCGCTGACTCACCGGGATGTTCCCATCCATCACCTTGCCTTGGTTACCGCAGGAATTAGGAGAGGCGAGGTTTGGGACGAGGGAATAAGAGGGGCAGAGCTCAGGGAGGGATCAGAGCTTCACCCTTTGGGGTCTGAGCTGCCTCTCGCACCCCAAACTCGGGATATTTTGGGGGAAGAGAAGGAAAAAGCCCTCCAGGCCCTGCACTGGCACCCCCCGAGGCAGGATCCCACTTCTGGCAGGTGGGGCAGGGTGGGATGCACCTGTGACCTCGTCTGTGGCCCCAATCTCGGGGCAGCTCCCAAAACCTCAGGAAATTGCTGCCTCTCCCTCCAGGGAACCACGAGCACCATCACACCCTCCCTGCGGTTCACCAGCATCTCCGAGCGGTCACCGGTGGTTTTGGGCTGGTTCGGGGTATTTTTAAACACTTCCACATTGGGACTTTGCTGGTTCATGGCTCTTCTCCCTCCCCGATGGATGAGCTGGAGCAGAGTGGCAGCGGCCAAAAGGGCCACCAAAAACACCGGGACAAGTCGCCCTCCACCAAAAACCACCCGCGGCCACACATCCCCCACCCCGAGAGCTCCGGGAACTCCCCCGGCCGCCAAGGGACCCGCGGCCCCGCCACAAATAACCGGGAGCTAATTGAGGGCGGGTAATTAGGCACAGCCGGGCTGGGAGAGCCGAGGGAGGTGTCCCAGGAGGTGACACCGCCACTCGTGGAGGTGACACGTGAAGAGAGGACCCCCCCCCGTTCCCACACAGCCCCCTCGGCACCGACACCAGGGGACAGTGGCCTTGTCCCCACGTGGCACCCGCACAGCGAAGCGTCCTGGCATTTCCAGCCCGGGGATGGCCCCGGCAGGGCTGCGGCGGCCGCAGCGCTCGGAGCGAGCCCAGGGCTGTAATTATCCTGTGGGATGTGGGATCCAGCCCCACACACGGAACTGGAGCCAGACTGGGAATAGCTCCGGCGTCGGGAGCGGATCCGGGCGGGGGGCGGGCGCAGGGGGTCCCCGACTCACCACGATGCGGGTCTCGTTGGCCGGCAGGGTGTCGATGGCCAGGCTGCCGCCCACCAGGTCCTGGCTGATGCGGGTGCCCTCGGACGTGTCCCGAGCCCTCCGTCCCTCGCTCCCGGGGGGGCGTCCTGAGGGGGCACAGGGAGAGGTCAGTGCGGTCCTGGGGTCAGCCCTGTCCCCCAGCAACGCTTCTGACTCTGTGACACGAGTTTTGAGGGGTCTCAGCCTTGGTAAGCAGCGTCACCGCAGGGATGGAGGTGCGGGGAAGGGTCTCTCTGGGCCGGGGTGGCCGCAGGTGCAGGCACAGGTGACAGTGGCCCCGGCCAGGGGAGGACAGCTGGGAACAACCCCCACAAATGGCACCCCCCGCACGCACCAGCGCGACCCCGCCGAGGGGGAAGCTGCACCAGTGTGGCCGTGCCCTCGATGTCCCCAACCATCGGTCCCCAAGCCGGGTCCGGGCGTCAGGGCAGGTTCCGAGCACCCGAAAGAAACGCGTCCCTCACCCCCTCCAGACGCATCTCCAGCCCCGTGGAGGGAGCAGAGGCCGGAAACACGGCTGGGGAGTGGGGGGGGGAGGATAAAAAAGCCTTTTGGGACCAAATCTGCGGAGAATTGGGAGGTTTCTGGCAGCTCGGCGCGGGCGGAGGCGGTGGGGACGGCACGCGCTCGCCCACGGGCAGGGACACAGCCGGGACGTCTGTCCCCAGCCGGGGGCACAGCACAGCCCCGGGGGGGCCGCGGCTGCTCCCCCCCCCGCCCTTGGGAAGGGGGGTGCCACCGTCACCCCTGGGGAGCTGATTGCTAATTGCTGCCTAACGAGCTCCCGCGGCCATCCCGGGGCTGGGTTCTGTTCCCAGATCTCCGGGAGGGGAAACTGAGGCAGGGGGGAGCAGGGCTGGGCTGGACGTAGGGACAGAGAGGGGCTCTGTGCCCGGGGGTCACACTCGCCATCCCTGGGGGACACGGGGGGGCCCAGCCCTCGCCACTGCACTCGGAGAGCAGAGATCCCCCCCCAAAAGGCTCCCCAAAATCTCCCCGGGTGGCTGCACCCCCAGCCAGGACAGCGCCAGGCGTGCCATGGGGTGCCACGGGTGGGGGGACCCCCAGCAGGGGGGACACAGCCCCCCCTCTGTCCCAGCGCTGCCCAGCACAGATGGGGGGGTCCGGGCACCCCATCTCGGCTGTGGGTGTTCTGGCGCAGGGGGGAGCACGGGGAGGGGGGTGGGACCCCCACGGGCGGTCCCGCGGCGCGGGTGGGCGCAGTCGGGTGTGGGGCGCAGCGGGACATGCACCTGCGGGCTCGGGGGGCACGGAGATACCCCAAAACACAGAGCCCGGGACCCCCGGACAGCCCCCCAGGGCAGGGCCGGGACCGCCCTGCACCCGGGACCCCCCTGCACCTCCAGTCCCGGCGTTCCCCCCGGAGCTCTCCCGCCGCCCCCCCGGCCCCCCTACCTGCGCCCAGCGCCCCGCGGAGCAGGCAGAGCAGGAGGAGGCCCCCCCAGCGCATGGTGGGGGGCGGCGGCCCCGGCGGTGCTGGGGGTCGGGGGGCTCAGCGCCCCGCCATGGGCCGGGACCCCCGGGAGCCGCGCACCGAGCGGAGCCGGAGCCGGAGTCGGGCGGGGCCAGGGGCGGGGCCGGGGGTGGAGATGGATTGGGAAGGGTTGGGGTGGGATGGGATGGGATGGGATGGGAAGGGATGGAGCCGGAGCCGGCAGCAGGACCGCCGTGCGCCCGGGGGGATCGGGAATGTTCGTCCATCCCCGCGCTGGGCCGGCGCCCCTCACCCCGGAGCGACATCTCCGGGTGCTCACCATCCTCCTCTCCGTTTTTTGGGGCCGAGCTGGGGCTCCAGCGAGGTTTGGGGTCCCCCGTGCTGTCCCCACCGTGGGTAGCCCTGGGGTGACCCCGCTCTGGGCTGAGGGGTGGCGGGGGGGCTCTGGGCTGAGCCCACCGGCCCCGCGCGGGTACGCGGCCCCCTCCAAGCCACAGCGCCACTGCAGCCCCCCCATTTGGGAGCCGGCTCCCCATCGCCCCCACCCCTCGCTCCCTCGGGGCCCCCCATCCACAGACCCGCAGGGGACGCGTCTCCGCTGCAGGAGGGTTTGTGTCCTTCCCAAACCCCCCCAGGTTTTCCCTTTGGAGAAGGAGCAGCGGATATTGGGGACTTGGGGGGCACAGGGTGGGGGGCAGAGGAGCAGGGGCACAGGGTGTGGGGCACAGGGTGTGGGGCACAGGGTGGGGGTCCTGCTGGCACTGCAGAGCGCCGGGAGAACCCGACCCTCCAGCCCCCCACATTCAGCCAAACAGACTTCTGGCCACCCCATAATTTGGGCAGCGTTTTGGGGGGGCTCCGGCTACACCCCAGCCCCTCAGCCCTGGGTGCCGGGGCAGGAGGAGGGTTCAGACCCCCCCCAAGATGTGCCCCGTGCCCAGGGCCTGGAGAGCGATGCTGACCCCCCCCATCCCAGCCCCCCATCCCACGGACAAAGCCGGGGGGCGCGGGGACAGTGTGGGGGTCTGAGCTGGGGAAGCAAATGCGGGAAAGCAACATTTTTGGGGGGATCCCCGAGAGGTGGGTCCGTCCTTCTCCAAAACAAAGCGACGGTCCCAGCGCGGACACCCGAGGCTGGGGGAGCCGGGGGGGGGGGGGGGGGGGAGCGGGACTCGGCCGCCCCTCGCTGCCGGGGCGTTGGGGGGCGAAGAGAAGGGGTGAGAAAAATAAGAGTGGGGACCCCCCCACGAACGGGAAGAAAACAAGGGGGCACCCGGATTTGAACCGGGGACCTCTTGATCTGCAGTCAAATGCTCTGCCACTGAGCTATACCCCCGCTGCGGACCGCTCCGCGCCGGCGCTGATTGCACTGTCACCGCGGGGACAGCCGGCCACGGACACCCCCTGTCCACTGATACCCCGCACCCACGGACATCCCATCATCACAGACACCACCACCCACGGGCATCCCCTGTCCACTGGCAGCCCGTATCCACACAAACACACACCCACGGACATCCCATCATCACAGACACCACCACCCACGGACCCCCCCCTGTCTGCTGACACCCCACTCCCCCCCAATAATACACACCCACGGACAGCCCCCCACACCCAGACATATTCCCCACCCACGGACACCCCTCCCCCACGGACACCCCACAAATACGGACACCCCCACACCCCCCAATACCCCCCTACCACAGCTACACCCCACCCACAGACAGCCCCCCACATCCGAACACTCCGCACCCACAGACACCCCCCGGGACATCCCCACCCACGGACACCCCCACCCCACGCACGAACACCCCCCAAGACTCACATCCCCCCGTGTCCCCTGCCCCACACCCCCAGTGTCCGTGGCTGGGGGAGGCCAGAGGCTGCAGCCCCCCGGAATGCGCCCCCCATTCTCATCCCGGGTGGGGTTCGTGGGGGGATACGGCCCCGCCAGCCCCCCAAACCCCGGAGAGCGGGATGGGCTGTGCGGCCTCCACAGGGCTTGGGGGGGGGGTGCGTGGGACCCCCCAAACTGCCAGACCGGGGGTTTGTGGGAGCAGAGGCGCCGTCCGGGACCCCCGTGGCGCTGGGGGGGATTATCCGGAGGTGCCGCGCTGGGCGAGCGCCCAGCGGGGGACGGATGGGGACAGCGGCCGTGATGGTGCCCCGGAGCGGGGTCAATATTTGCTCCCAAAGCTGCCGGGCAAACACGCGGGGAGAGGGGGGGCCCGGATCCTGGCGGGCCGTTCCGGGCACCAGCACGGCCCGGGACACCGGGAGAAAAGTTTGGGGTCACCCCGGTGCGAGCCCCACTGTCCCTGTGTCACCCCTCAGCCTCTCATTTCACAGCTGGGGAAACTGAGGCACGGAGGCAGCGGGAATCTCCCAGGGGGGGAAACCTAAGGAGGGGGGATTCCACATCCCTGGAGTGCACCCCACTCGCAGCGACCCCCCTGTCCTCGCTGCCGTTGGGGACGAACCCCCCGAGTGATGCCACAGCCCCCCGCCGCCCCGTGCCTCTGGGAACCGGGAATGATCCCGGCGTGGATGGCCCCAAAGTGTATTGGAGAGGTCTGGGGGAGCGCGGGGACGCCCTGGCGAAGCCCCCCGCGTGCTTGGGGACATGGAGGTGACACTGTCTGGGGGATCCGCTCGGGGGGGGCCGTATCCCGAGATAAGGGCCGGGCGATAAGGGCCGGGCAGGGCAAACACCCCATTCGCGGGGGCGTTAGGGGAGGTGCGAATCCCGTCACCCCGGGGCGGGGAGGGGACGGTGGACGGGGATGCACCGGAGGGGGGGACACAGGGGACACACAAACACGGGGCAGATGCGAGCCCTGTGCCCCCCGTTGCCCGTTCGGGGGGTCCCAGCTTTTGCCCCCCGCTTTTCCTGCTCCCTCCTCCCCCATCCCTGCTGTCCCAGCTCCGGGAAAGGGGGAAAAAAACAGGGAACTGTGGGGGTACCCAAGGGGTTGGGGGGCACAGGGTACCCCAAACTGTACCGATCACCCCCCACCGACCCTCGAGCTATGGGGGGAGCTGGGAGGTCCCCAAGACACGGGGGTGGGGGTGACCTGAGGGGCTGGCGGGGACACAAGACACCCCAAACTGCACCCACCGCCCCCCTGAGCTATGGGGGGACGCAGGACACCCCAAACTGCACCCAAAACCACTCTGAGCTGTGGGGAGACACGGGACACCCCAAACTGCACCCACCTCCCCCCTGAGCTATGGGGGGACACAGGGCACCCCAAAATGCACCCACCGCCCCCCTGAGCTATGGGGGGACACAGGGCACCCCAAAATGCACCCAAAACCACCCTGAGCTATGGGGGGGGGGACACAGGACACCCGAGGCTGCACCCACCACCC
>NW_024581094.1:1534088-1534430 GCF_017639235.1 Corvus kubaryi | reverse complement strand
CCTCCTGAGATGTGGGGGGACGCAGGGCATCCCAAACTGCACCCACCACCCCCCTGAGCTATGGGGGGACACAGGGCGCCCCAAACTGCACCCACAGACCCCCTGAGCTATGGGGGGACGCAGGGCGCCCCAAACTGCACCCAAAACCACTCTGAGCTGTGGGGAGACACGGGATACCCCAAACTGCACCCACCTCCCCCCTGAGCTATGGGGGGGACGCAGGACACCCCAAACTGCACCCAAACCCATTCTGAGCTATGTGGGGACACAGGACACCCGAGGCTGCACCCACCACCCTCCTGAGATGTGGGGGGACGCAGGGCATCCCAAACTGCACCCACC
>NW_024581094.1:1532845-1534078 GCF_017639235.1 Corvus kubaryi | reverse complement strand
CCTCCTGAGATGTGGGGGGACGCAGGGCATCCCAAACTGCACCCACCGCCCACCTGAGCTATGGGGGTACACAGGGCACCCCAAACTGCATCCACCTCCCCCCTGAGCTATGGGGGTACACAGGGAACCCCAAACTGCGCCCAAAACCACTCTGAGCTATGTGGGGACACAGGGCACCCGAGGCTGCACCCACCACCCTCCTGAGATGTGGGGGGACACAGGGCACCGCAAACTGCACCCACCTCCCCCCTGAGCTATGGGGGGGGACGCAGGACACCCCAAACTGCACCCACCGCCCCCCTGAGCTATGGGGGGACGCAGGACACCCCAGGCTGTACCCGCGGCTGGCGCCGGAGCCAGACTGCCCCGGGGGGGGCTGTTTGCTGTGGGGCTGATGCCCCCCCACGAGGGGAAGGCTGGCAATTATGTAAATCCCTTAACCCCTGATTGCCTCCTCCCACCCCATTAGGTGGGCAAACAGTTTTAGCAGCGGGGGCCGAGATAGCCCGCGGCTACATAAACCCTCCGGGGCGGCCGAGCTGCCACCGCCGCCGCCAGCACCATGGTGACATCCCCGGCCATCCTCTGCCTCTTCGCCTGGCTCCTGCCCTCCGCCGCCGGGCACCTCTGGGCATGGATGTTCTCCCTGCCTCCGCACTCGCCCGATGCGGCCGCCCTGAGCAGGAGCCCCGGGACCGACCTGGAGGAGGTGAGGAGTGGGGGACCCCCGGGTGAGGGGGGTCCTGGGGACAGGAGGGGTGCGGGTGCAGCAGGGTGGGAGATGGAGAGGGTGAGATTAGGGGTGCGAGACAGCTCAGGGTGGGCACAGAGCTGGGTTTGCAGCCTGGGTGGGAGCAGGGTGGGCACAAGGGTGGGTGGGGACAGAATTTACAGCCAAGGTGGGCACAGAGCTGGGTGAGAGCAGGCTGGGCACAAGATGAGAGGATTTCCAGCCAGGGTGGGCTTCAGGGTGGTTTGCAGCCGGGGCGGGCTCAGGATTTGCAGCAGGGTGAGCACAGAGGGGGCACAGGGGCAGATGCAGAACTCGCAGCCAGGGTGGGAGCAGGGCTGGCAGCGGGGTTTACCCCCAGACTGGGCACAACATTTTCAGCTGGGGTTGCAGCAGGGGCGACGGAACCCACGGTGACCCCAAAAGGGGAGAGGGGGGTCCGTGTGCAGCCGGGGGAGAACATGGGACGTCCTTTTGCGGCCGGGGGTGGACACACGGGGGGT
>NW_024581094.1:1521874-1522845 GCF_017639235.1 Corvus kubaryi | reverse complement strand
CAGTGACACACGTGTGTGCCCCAGAGGTGGCCCAGGGCCGTGTGTGTCACGCACGGGGTGCCCAAAGGACACGTGTGTGACCCCGGCCGTGCCCCAGAGCCGTGTGCATGACCCAAGGGGTGCCCCAGGTGACACCCGTGTGAGCCGGGGGTGCTCCAGGGAGTCACACACGAGGCATCGCCCACTCTGGGGCAGCTTTGGGGGCCAGCGGGGGCTCTGCAGGGCTTGGGGGGCAGCTGGGACTCCCCCCCCCACAGGCCTGCTTGCCCCAGAAGTCCCTGCAGAACCCCCCCCCCCCCCCCCCCGTCCGGCGTGGTGGTTGCGCCCGAACCCCCCCAGCTTGTGCCCAGTTTGGGGGGGAGGAATGGTCCATTCTCAGTCGCAGAGGGGATGAGACACCGGCCGTGCTGGAACACACCATGCGCACACTGCGGGGGGAGGCGACCGGGAGGGGGGGCACGGGCTGATCCATCCTATGGACGAGGGGGGATCACAGCCACGGACTGATCCACCCCGGGGATCATGGGGGAGTGTCACCATGGATGGATTGGATGGATCCATCCCACGGATCACAGGGGACTGATCCATCCCATGGCCCACGGGGGGGATGCACCCACGGACTGATCCATCCCATGGCCCACGGGGGGGATGCACCCACGGACTGATCCATCCAACTGACAACAGGGGGGACACAGCCACGGACTGATCCATCCCACGGTCCATAGGGGGGATGCAGCCACGGACTGATCCATCCCATGGACCATGGGAGGGACGCAGCCACAGACTGATCCATCCCACGGTCCACAGGGGGGATATACCCATAGATGAATCCATCCCATGGACCATGGGGGGATACAGCCACGGACTGATCCATCCCATTGACAACAGGGGGGGGTGCAGCCACGGACTGATCCATCCCATGGACCATGGGGGGATGCAGCCACGGACTGATCCATCCCATTGACAACAGG
>NW_024581094.1:1496859-1521864 GCF_017639235.1 Corvus kubaryi | reverse complement strand
GGGGATGCAGCCACGGACTGATCCATCCCATTGACAACAGGGGGGATGCAGCCACGGACTGATCCATCCCATTGACAACAGGGGGGATACAGCCACGGACTGATCCATCCCACGGTCCATGGGGGGATGCAGCCACGGACTGATCCATCCCATTGACAACAGGGGGGATGCAACCACGGACTGACCTATCCCATTGACAACAGGGGGGGGTCAGCCCCGCACTGACCCCTGGCTGCAGGGCTCACCCTGTGCCGGGGCAGCGCTTGCCCCCAGCCCCCGTGGGGTGGCCCCAGCCCCCGTGGGTGCCCCCAGCCCCCCGGCAGTGTTAGGGCAGGCAGCGGGTGCAGCAGGCGAGGCGGGGCCGGCGGGGGCCGTTACCTTCCTAAAGAAGGGGATGCGCTTGTTGTGGGCGGGGGGGGGTGGTGACACTGCTCACGCTACTCTTAGGGGAGCGCTGGGTCTCCATGGCCTCCTCCTCCTCTAACTCATCGGGATCAAAGGCAAAGCTAGGCATGTCCAGGCCACCTGGGGACGGCCGGAGCCGGGAGAGGGCAGGGAGAGAAGAAGAGCGATAATGGCGATGGAAGAAGAGGGGGGGAAATGGAGATGGGGAGGCTGGGAAAGGTGAGGGGGTGGTGGGGCTGGAAGAGGAGAAGCAGAGGAGAGAGGTCCCGGGGGAAGTGGGGTCACCCTGCCTGCACCCGGGGCGGAGGGGACGAAGGGGTCACCCGTGGGGAGGTGGGGGAAGGACCCCCAGGCTGGACCTGCCGGGGCCGAGAGGACCCGGGACACTCTTACCGCTGGCCGGGGGGGTTGGCCGGCGGGTCCCCGTCACCACATCGCCCAGGCTGGAGCTGGAGTTGTCGCCCGATTTGCTGCGTGGGAGAAGCACGGAGAGAGGGGAGAGGGTGGGATGGATTGGGGGGGTCCGGGGAGAGCTGGGGGAGGGGGTCGGGGGGTCGGGGTGAGCCTCACCTCGAGCTCAGGCGGTTCTGCCTCATCTTCTGCTCCTGCAGCAGCCGCATGTTCTCCAGCTTGACAGGGCTGGGGATGAAGCCCACCTCGCAGCCCTCCTTCACCAGCCGCCCGATCCACCAGTCGTTGTTGTACTTCTGCTCCAGGGGAGGGGAGGGGGGGGAGAAACACCTTAAAACCGCCCCCCCCCCCCCCCCCCCCCGGCCCCCCGCCCCCCCCCCCAGCCCGCTCCCACCTCCTTGATGTGCAGGAAGTCCTTGGGCTCGAAGCAGATGGCCATGCCCTGCACCGGCACGTCGTCGGTGGCCGAAGGGTTGTAGCCCACGTTGGTGCGCACGGCGAACGCCACCGGCTTCGTCTGCCAACGCGAGAGGGGTCGGCAGCTGCCCCCGCCCCAAAACGGGGACATTCCACTCCCTGCCACCCCCAAAACAGCGAGATCCCAACCCTGCCACCCCAAAACAGTGAGATCCCAACCCCTGCCACCCCAAAACGGGGACATTCCGCTCCCTGCCACCCCAAAACAGTGAGATCCCAACCCCTGCCACCCCAAAACAGCAAGATCCCAACCCCTGCCACCTCAAAACAGCGAGATTCCACCCCCCTCACCCCACCCTGGCCAGGCAGGTGCCGGTGCTGGTGTCACCAGCCGGGCTCAGCTCCTCACCAGAGCCACGGCTGGGGAGTGGCCACAACCCTGGCCAGCAGCTAATGAGGGGCTCATTAGCTAATTACCCCCACAGCTTGATGGACACTCAGCCAAGGTGAGAACCCAGGCTCCCAGTTCTGCCCAGCAGACCCCACTGCCTTCCCAGTGGATGGCTCCAGAGGATGGGATACGGCAGGGATGGGGCACAGGGGGTGCCGGGGGGGTTCCATCCCGGCTGTCCCACCTTGGCTTTCTCCAGCTGTGCCATGGCCTGGCGCTCGGCCTCCTTGCGCAGCGCCTCGCGGTCCTCCTCCAGCGACACATCCGAGTCCGAGGGGCGGCTGGTGTAGGACTCAGCCGAGCCCTGCGGCAGCGGGGAGGGGGCTCAGCCCACCCTGTGCCCCCTCCCCAGAGCAGGGAGCCCATCCCCGATGGAGCCCTGCGACCTCCCAGCACCCTGCCACTGGTGCCCGTCACCGCAGCCTCTTGGAGAAGCCACCCCGGTCCTGCCCGGAGCCGGGGTCACGGCAGGAGAGGGACACACACACACACGGCAGCTGTTGCCACCGCTCCGGCCGGGAACGTGACACCGGCCCAGCTCCCATCCCGCTCCCCGGGGCCTCTCCGAGAGCCGGGAAGGCAGCGGGGACCCCCCGAGTGTCCCCCACGCCAGGGCAGGCCAGGGGGACAGCGCTGTCCCCACCACAGGGTCCCAGGGCAATGGGGACAGGGCGCTGTGGGGTGGCTCGGGGTCATCCCGGGACAAGGTTGGAGCTGGGGTGGGATTGGGGACCCCCCGCTCAACCCCCAGCCCCAGGACCGGGGTCGGGGGGACAGCGGGGACACCCACGGGATGCCCCAGCCCCAGCGGGGGGGGTGACGTGGGGGACATCCCCCCCCCGCCCCCCCCAATGCCCCCAGCCCCACCAGAGCCCCTCGGGGTTGCGGGACTCCCCATCCCTGGTTTGTCCCAGCCTTTCCCAACACCGGGGATTTGGGGGTCGCTCAGCCCCTCTGCACAGCCCCCCACCCCCAGCCATGGGGCTGCGGACCCCCGGGGGACCCCCTCCCCAAAACCCACGGGGCACAGCCCAGCTGCCCTCTCCTCCTGCCCCACGGAGGGGATTTTGGGGGGGTCACCGGTGTCCGGGCACGACCCCCTCACCCCACAGAGCCCCCCAGCTCCCGGGACTGACCCCACAGAGCCGAGGGGGACCCCGCGCCGAGGGCAGAGCAGGCAGGGGAGGGGGCGGGGGGTCCTGGGGGGCCGCGGGGGTCGCTCACCGGGGCCGCGGGGTCTTTGCCGGGGATCTCCATGGTGGCAGGGCCGGGGGCGAGCGGGGCGGGCGCAGGGCTGGGCACGGGGGGGGCTCAGGTTTCAGCCCCGGGTATATTTAGCCCGGTGCCGGGCAGGGGGTGGGGGCCCTGCCGAGCCACAGGGGTGGGGAGGGCGGGTTTGGTGCCAGCTGGGGGGTGCCAGGGTTGTGTCCCTTCCCTGGCACCCCAAAAGGAGCAGGGGACCCCTGGGAGGGCTGCAATTTGGGTGGGGGGACCCCTGCAGCACCCGCGGCAGAGCAGAGAGGGGCGGGAGGGCACAGCCAGGTCCGGCTCGGTGTGACCCCACCTCAGCCCCCGAAGGGGAAAGGACCGCTGGGACCCCCCAAAAGTGCCGGGGCGCCCCTCACCTGCCGGACGAAGCTGTTGGAGGTGGTGTCGGATGAGGTGCTGCCGTCCGAGCGCTTGAAGCGGCTCTTGCGCCTGCTGTACTTGCCCTGGGAATAGGGGAGGGGGCGACAGGGGAGTGTTGGACCCCCAAAACTCCCCCCAAAACTCGGGGGGCAGCTCTGCACCCCCCCCCCCATCCCCCAGCCCCCAGCCCCCGCTGCCGGGGATGCTCCGGCCCCCTCCACCCCCGCTCTGCAGCTCCGGGGGGCTCGGGAAGGGGATGGGATGGGATGGGGCGGGATGGGGCTGCCCCTTCCCGGGGGTCGCGTTATTGGGGGGCTGCGACCCCAACGCCACGGGCAGGGACGCAGTGGGGCTGAGCGGGTTGGGGGGAGCAGCCCCCAAACTGCAGCCCCCCCCCCCCCCGGCAAACCCGGGCCCACCCGCCCCCCCCCCTGGGGGGGGGGGACAGCAATGGGGAGCCCCCCCACCCCCCCCACCACCACTCCAGTGCCCGAGACCAGCGTGGGCACCCACCCCCACGGGACCCCCGCTCCCTCCTACTGGGATGTCCTGGTGGAGCTGGGGGTGTCCCAGTGCCCCCCCTGAGGCAGCTCCCTCCCTCTGGGGGAGGTAAAAGGGGGAACAACGCTTGCGACAGCGGGGCTGTCACCCCCCCAGTGTCCCCGAGGGACAGCTGGGCCCAGCTGCCACCCAGCCCGGGGGTGGGGGGTCCCCATGCTGGGTATTTTTAGGTCCCGGGCCCCCCCCCCCCACACACACATCCCACCCACGGGGCTGGGGGTTCAGTGACGAGACTCCCTCTGCCCCCCATCCCTTGAGACCCCCACCCCAAAAACCGTCACCCCACCTGGCTGGCGCTCCCCAAGAGCACGGAGAGAGGGGGGCTCTGTCCCCAGTGCCCCCCACCCCTCTGGGACCAGTGAGGGACGCGTCCCTCTTCCCCCCCTAAACCAGAGGGGACAAGCCAAGGGAAGGGGTGAGGGGGAGGGAGCACCCCAAGAGTTCTCCCAATTCCTAAAACTTTCCCGGTGGGCACAACACCCCCCCAAACCCCACCTGCCCACTTTGGGGGGCAAAGCCCAGGGGACTGGGAAACTGAGGGGGGGGGGGGGCTGGATTTGGGGTCTCTCCGAGGCTTATGGGGAGGACACCCTTTTTTGGGGGGGGATGCTGAGAGGAGGGGGTCACCCCGTTATGGGGTGTCGGGATTTGGGGGGAAGGGGCGAGCCCCATCTCTTGCCCCCAGCCCCACGGGGGAATCCCATGGGATGAGCCCTCCCCCTCCCCCCCTCTCGCCGCTCAGCGCGGGGGTGCGGGCGATGCTGACACCCCCCTGCCGCCCCCCCAAATTCCCGGGGGTGTCACCTGGAGCGCGGCGTTGTCCAAGACGTCCATCTGGATGTCCTGCGTGGAGCTGTAGGGGGTCCGGGCCATGCCGCCTTCCCGCACCATGGAATCGCCGGGCTCGGCGGGATTTTGGGATGGATGGGTGGGTGGATGGGGGGGAACCACACAGAGGAAGATGATGACGATGACGATGAAGCTCAGGCCTGGCCCCCGCGGTGACGGAGCGGGAGGAGGAGGAGGAGGAGGAGGAGGAGGAGGAAGGAGGAGTGGGGATGGCGCAGGGGGGGCGAGGGATGGGCGGCCGCTCCCACACCGCCTCCTCGGGGGGATGGGGGATGCGGGAATGCGGCCCCCCCGCCCCATTCCCAGGTACGGCACCCCCGCAGCGGCTCCTTCCCAAAAAAAAAAAGGGGGTGCTGAGGGTGCCCCCCTCCCCAAATTGGGTGCCGGCCGCTGTTTGCCCGCCTAGCCTTTACCCTTGCGGGCTGGGGGGGACCCCAAAAAGAGCCGGGGGGTCACGAGGACCCCAGGCTGTGTGTGGTGGTGGGGCGGGGGGGGAACACGCAGGGGCAGCCCCCATCCCCAAACGTCAGCGCCCGGAGCGGGATCTGCCAGTCTGGGAATCCAGCGCTTCCTGGGGACGAGGCTGCCCCAAAAATCCAGCTTTTTCCCCCCAAAGCCTCCCCTGTGAGCACCCTGGGGACCCCCCCTGTGCCACGGGGAGGGACCCCCGGACCCCGCTGCCTTCCCCTGGCAGGGTGCGCCAGGCAGGACGGTGTCCCCTGTCCCCAGGGACGCTGGGGACAATCCTCCCCCCGCAGGGACCCCGGGATGGGGGGGCCGGACCCCCCTCCCCAGCAGGACCCAGCGGTGACCCCCCAGCCCCGGCCGCTCTGACCCCGCCGCTGCCGCTCCGCCGGCTGTTGGAAAGTTCAGAATTCCTTTGCGCCCACCCCGCAGCCCGGCCCCGCTCCAGAGGGGCTTTTCCTGCTCCCACCCCGGCTCCCGGCACAGCTGACACCACATTTTCCATCCTCGGCCCCCATCCATCACCACGCTTCCATAGGGACGGGACCTTTGGAAGGGGACGAGCGGCTCCAGGTCCCCCCAGGGACCCCCCCTCCCCGTGCCTGGAAAAACTCCGGCTTTGGGGCTGCCGCTGCCCCCCCCGACCCCAATCCTGCTCCTCCCACCTCTCCCACTTGGAGATGGAATCCCTGGAGGATCTGTGGGGACCCCAGGGGTGTTTTGGGGGGCAGAGAAGAGGCGGGGGGGGGGGGTCCTTCCAGCCGGGATCCTTCCCGGGGGCGGAGGCGAGCGCACCATTGCCTGGCACTGCGTGGGAGAGGAACACAATTACGGCATCTCCTTGTCGCTGCCGGAGCTGCTCCGGCTCCCCGGGCCCCCTCTCTGCTCCTAGGACAAGCTCCATGAGCATCCATCCCTGGATATTCCCGGCAATCCAACGGAGGGGCAGCAAAGCTCCTTGGACCCCCCACACCAGCAGCAGCAGCAGAAGCAGCATCCCTACCTGAAACTCCTCAAATTTAGGGTCGGGTGGCTCTCTTCCTCCCGGGATCCTTGGGAAGCGCGAGGTGGCACTTCCAGAGGGCTCGGGGACACGCTCAGCCCGGGTGTCACCGGCATTGTCCCGTGGCCATCCGGGAGCCTGGCGGGGCAACGATTCCAGCGGCGAAACCCCGGCGCTGGCAATTCCCACCCCTGAGCCCTCTCCCGCCTCGGGAGCCTCCAGATTTGGCTGTTTGTTTAAGGAAAATGATGAGTCAATTTTTAAACAGCAAGAGCCTGTGTTTATCCGTGTTTTTCTCGGAAAACGAACCAAAAATCTGTCGGCAGCGGCTCCTCAGCTCGCGCCATATGTCGGCTGCGCCACGGCCGCCAGATCCCCCCGGGGAATCGTCAGCATCCACGTTCCGGGGGCTCGCGAGGTGATTTTGGGGGGTAACGAGGTGTTTTCGGGGGGTTTGAGCTCTCCAGCCGCTCCCAGCCGGAAGGAAGGAGGGAAAACAGCTGCAAATCGGTGGATTTGGGGATTATGGAACATCAAAGCGGCGTTTTCGGAGCGTGGGGTTGGTTTAAAGCGGGAATTCACTCACGGAGACACCTCTGTGTTTTTAGGCCAGGCACAATCCGTACGTTGTCATCCCCCGAGAATTTCCTGCTCCAGGAACCCTTCGGCAATCTGTTCCCAGCACTTTTCTGGGTCACACCAGGCCCCTTCCGAGCATTTTTGGGGCAGGAAGCATCATCCAGCCTGGCCATGCCTCAGCTTTGCAGCTGCAGAACGGTGCCATGGATGCACCCAGACCTCGCTCGAGTCTGACCACGGAATACCAGGAAGGGGGAATGTTCTCTGACAACCCTCACCAGCCCTATCAAGAGGTTATTTCCCAGGAAAACCTGAATTCTCTTTTCCCAGCAGCACCATAACCACTGGAAAAGAGGTGGGACTTGATCCTCAGCTGGAACAACGCAGGATTCGAGCCCCCAGCTCCGGCTTTGGGGTGAATTCTTGGGAAAGAAGGGAAAACGGAGATCCCACTCCCTGCTAGGAGAAGTGAAGTGGCAAAGCTGGTGTTAAACTCGTCCTAAGGAACATCTTCCCAGGCAGGGGGAAGGACGAACTCTGTCCAGGTGTCTGCAGGTCCGAGGAGGGCGAATATGGGATGGGCAGGGGCCAGGACAGAGCCAGGCTTCCCAGTATGGGCCAGGCTGGTCCCAGGGCAGGGACAGACCTCCCAGCACAGGCCAGGCTGATCCCAAGACAGATTCATGCCTCCCAGTATAGACCAGTCTAGGCACAGCACACGGCCAGTCCTCCCAGTATGCGCCAGACTAGTCCCTAGACAGGTCCAGTTCTCCCAGTAGGGGCTGGGACAAGCCCTGAACACTCTGCCCTGCGCGTCCCACGCCGTCAGTGGGGCGGGGACATCCCCATATCCCGTCCCAGTCCATCCCAGTGCTCCCAGTTTCTCCCACGTGCCCCCCACAGCCCCCACCGCGCACGCGCAGACCCCGCCCAGCCCTTCCCGCCACGCACGCGCGGGCTGTACCATCCTTCTACCGCGGGGGGGGGAAGCCGGGAAGGACCCACGTCTCTTCCACGCATCCCGCGTGGGTCTCGACACCACAAGTGCCCTTCCAGTGAGCGAACACGGGTGATTTCATAGCGGTTGTTCATTTACAGCGTTCCGGGCGGCCCCGGGGCCGCGGGGACGGGAGCGGGGGGGAGGGCGGGGTGGTACGTGCCGCGTGCTGAGGGCGGGGTCAGCGCCGCCGCTGCGTCTCTCAGGCCCCGGCGCCGCCGCCATGAGGTGGGAGCGGGGTCGTGCCCGCTGTTCTGGGGGATAACGGCGGTCGGGAGGCACCGGGAGGGACCGGAGGGGACTGGGGGATGACTTAAGAGCCGGGGCTGGCTCCCGGCTGTGCTGCGGGGCGGCCCCGGGCGCTGTGAGGCGGCCGTGGCCTCTTCAGGCCTCGTGGGAAAATGGCGGAGGAGGCGCGATGGCCGCGCTGAGGGGCCATGGGGCCGTGAGGGGGGTCTGGGGGTGCGGCGGGAGTGGAGGGAGCGCTGAGCGGGGTGGGCTCGCTCGTCTCGGGCACTGCGGTCCTTGGATGCGCCCCTTGGAGCAGCGCGGGGTGTCCGGGGAGCTCTGGCCGCGGACTTGAGGGCGGGGTGAGGGTCCTCGAGGGGTCCTGGAGGGTGCTGAGGGTCCCCTGAGGGGGATGCGGCATCCTGAGCCGGGTGAGGGGGTCTCCTGAGGGGTACTCTGAGGGGGGGGGGGGGGGCCCTGGGGGGGGGGGGGGTTCCTTGATGGGGGTGAGGACCCTCCCAGAGGGGTGCGGGCTCCCCTGGGGGGGTGACGGTCCCTGAGTAGGGGGTGTAGAGTTCCATGAGGAGGATGACACAGTCCCCTGGGGGGGTTGCAGGGTCCCTGAGGAGGGTGAGGGGCTCTCTGAACCGGATGATGGAGCGCCCTGAGAAGGGCGAGGGTCCCCTGAGGGGGCTGTAGGGTCCATGCGGTGGGTGCAGCCCCCCGGATCTTGTGCCCATCCCTCTCCCAGTATGCTCCGGCTCCAGAAGAGGCTGGCCTCCAGCGTCCTGCGCTGCGGGAAGAAGAAGGTGTGGCTGGATCCCAATGAGACCAACGAGATCGCCAACGCCAACTCCCGTACGTGGGGGGCTGCCCTGGGCCGAGGGGCCCTGTGGGACAGGGACCCACCAGGAGTGTGGGAAGAAGGTTTTTGGGAAGCACAGTAACAGGGAGCTTGGCTTAGAATGATGAAATCATTTGAGTCTGGGAAAGACCTCCCAAAATCATTTGTTTCAGTCTTTGGGTTAGGTAAAATTCAGCCCCTTGAGCAACTTCTTTGTACTGTAAAGTGGAATTTTCAGGATTTGCACTGAGGAGATGCCTGGTGACGTCTTCTGAGGTAACAGTGAGGGAATCAGGATCGTCGGAGATTCCATGGGAGAAACAGGAGGAAAAACAGGGCTCTGAGGAGAGGGCTGCCTTCTCCTTGGTGTTGGATCCTCCCCATCCCTGTGGGATTGGGGTCAGTGCTGGCCTGGCGGTCCCACAGGAAGTGCTGGGCGCTTTTGCAGGGCAGCAGATCCGGAAGCTGATCAAGGATGGTCTGATCATCCGCAAGCCCGTGACCGTGCACTCGCGGGCCCGCTGCAGGAAGAACACGCTGGCGCGGCGGAAGGGCCGGCACATGGGCATCGGTGAGTGCTGCACCCGCGGGCAACGGCAGAAATTCCCCATCTCCCACAGCTCCTGCTGCGCCCTCCCCCTGGGGAATCGCCTCCCAGAGTCCGGGTACAGCGACAGAAAATCCCTGGGTTGGGCCAGTGGAGGTTTTTTTTGGGCTGAAGAGGAGGGTGAAAGGCTTTGGGGTGAGCGTGGGGTTGAGCTGGCAGGAGTTTGGGCTCGTTCTCACCCCGTTGGCCCGATCCAGGCAAGAGGAAGGGCACGGCCAACGCCCGCATGCCCGAGAAGGTGACGTGGATGCGGCGGATGCGGATCCTGCGGCGGCTGCTGCGCCGCTACCGCGAGTCCAAGAAGATCGACCGCCACATGTGAGTGCTGCCAGCCTCCCTCCCTGGGGAATCCCGGCAATTCCCAGCCTCCCTGGGGAATCCCAGCAATTCCCAGCCTCGGGAAGGCGGGAAGCTGGGCAGGGATTGATGCCCCACTGTGCCGCAGGTACCACAGCCTCTACCTGAAGGTCAAGGGCAACGTGTTCAAGAACAAGCGGATCCTCATGGAGCACATCCACAAGCTGAAGGCGGACAAAGCCCGCAAGAAGCTCCTGGCGTAAGTGGTGCCCTGGGCAGGGGGGGTTTGTCAGGAATAATTCCCCCCGTGGGTCATTCGGGGGGGGTTCCAGGAGGGATCAATCCCAAACTGGGCAGCGCTGGCTGGGGGCAGAGAAATGTGGGATTGTGGTGGAGTTTTGTGTTTCACTGAGGGTTTTAGTGCTCAGAGAAGTGGGAACTGGGAAATTCCTGATCAGCTGCTGGAGTGGGTGAATGATTGACCAGGAGAGGGCAGGGATTGCTAAATCCCGCTGTGTCCTTGGGGGGGAAAAGCTGAATATCTTCATTCTGGGCTTCAGCACGGACTCGTGGCCCTAAAACAGCCTCAGGCGGGAGCTGGGCTCCTCCTGGGCCGGAGTGAATGGAAAACCCCGGGATGCGGTGGGATCGTGGGGCGGTGCTGGTGTGGGACAGCAGAACCCCAGGGGGATTGGGGACAGTGCTGGGGCTGTTGTGAGGCTGTTCAGGAGCTCCTGGAGCACTCCTGAGCCCCCGACCCCGCAGGGACCAGGCGGAAGCGCGGCGCTCCAAGACCAAGGAGGCGCGGAAGCGCCGGGAGGAGCGGCTGCAGGCCAAGAAGGAGGAGATCATCAAAACCCTCTCCAAGGAGGAGGAGGCCAAGAAGTGACCGCGGGCTGTCCCCTGCCCCGAGTGTTCTCCATCCCCAGGCATCCAATAAAACATCCCGGACTCTTCCTGCTGAGTCTCCGTGTCTGCAGCGGGGAGGGAACAGGGAGTTGCTGGAAATCCCGGTTTGGGGCCCTTTCCCACAGCCCCAGCACAGGGACAGGAGCGGCTCAGGCAGGGACCCCCCTGAACCTCCCCAGAGGAGGAGCTGAGGGTCTGGGGAAGGATTTGGGGGCCTCAGCACCCCCAGAGGGGAAGGACCCAGGGCTGGGAGGGGCCGGAGCTCTCACCAGGGAACCCCCGGAGCTGGGTTCAGACCCCCGCCCTAAACTCCCCCAGCAGCTCCTTGCCAGCCCCATCCCACCCTGGGAATGGCTGGACAGAGGGACAGACGGACACAGCCTGTCCTGAGCCCACCTGGGGGCGTTTAATGAGCTGGGGAGGGTCCTTCCCCCTCAGGAAATGGAGCTGAGACCCCCCCACCTCATCACAGTGATGGGACCACCTGGGACAGGGCTGGGGGGTGCCCCCCATGTGTGACACCCCCTGTGTCTTGTCCCAGTGTCACCGTGAGGGGGGACAGCACCCACAGACCCCCCCAGTTTGCACCAGGGACCACCCACAGACCCTCCCCCCCCAAATGTGACAACCCCAACACCCAAGGGGGGGACACAGCACCCAACCCCCTCCCACCTTAACCCCTGGAGTGGCTCTGCAAACACCCATTTTCTGCCCAAAATGAGCCAAATCTGGCAGAAATTAAAGGGATAAAAATGGGGGTGGTGACAGGACACACCAGGGGGCGGGTCTTGGATGGGACAAAGGGACTGGAGGAGCCCCCATGGAGTCCTCTCTGTCCCCCCCCCCATTGTACTGACAACAAACGCTGCCCCCCCTCCCAGTATTTACTGTCAACACCCGAAACTGGTCCCAACTGGGCCAAACTGGGCCCAACCCCGCTGACATCACCCCTCCCCGTGCCTATAAAAGTGGGGGCGGGGCCGCCCACCTGTCCCTGTCTGCTGTCACCCTCTGGCTGCGGGGTGTCCCCCCCCTGCTGCCCCCACCATGCTCTTCTGGCACGGCCAACCCGACCACTACTGGTCCAGCCCTGGGGACATGTACCCCCTGCCCAGCTCCGGGGTGCTCAGGTACCCCCCGAACCCCCCCAAATCCGCTGGGTTTGGGGAAGCTGAGGCACGGCCGAGCGCCCACCCTTTCCGGGGGGTGTTTTCCTGCAGGGACCCCCCCGTTCTGCCCTACCTGAAGCAGGAGGAGCCCAACGGCATCTCCACGTCGCAGCCGCCGGTCCCGGCGTTCCAGTACGTCCTGTGTGCCCCGACCTCTCCGGCCGTGCGGCACCACGAGGAGACCCTCACCTACCTCAACCAGGGTGAGTCTGGGGGCGCCGGGGAGGAGGGACCCCCCCCGCTGAGGGCTCAGCTCCCGCTCCCGACCCCCTCCCCCAGGGCAGTCGTACGAGATCCGCATGATGGGAACGCCCCGGGGGGACCCCGCCGAGGGCCGGAGGATGGTCAAGGTGAGCCGGGTGGGGACCCCCGGGCTGCGGGGGAACCTCGGGGCAAAGCTCTGGGCTGAAGTCCCGGTTCAGTCCCGGTGCGGACCCACCTCAGCCCCAGGCTGGTCCCAGTTCAGCCCCAGTTCAACTCAGGTTCAGTTCCAGTCCCAGTTCTGCCTCAGTGCAGCCTCGGTCCCTGTCCTACCCCAGTCCAGCCCCAGCTCAGCCCCAGTCCAACCCCAGCTCAGCCCCAGCCCAGCCCAGTGTCCCGTGGGGCCGTGGCCGTGGGTTCAGCCCCTGTCTGTGGCCGCGGCTCCGGCCGTGGCTGACCCCTGTCCAGAGCGTGGTCCGGGTGGTTTTCCACGACCGGCGGCTCCAGTACTCGGAGCAGCAGCAGCTCGAGGGCTGGCGGTGGAGCCGCCCGGGCGACCGGATCCTCGACATCGGTGGGTGCCGGGGCTGGGGGGGGCCTCGGGGGGGCCGCAGGGGCCGTGCTGACCCCCCTCCCGCAGACATCCCGGTCTCCGTGGGCATCCTGGAACCCCAAATCCACCCCACGCTGCTCAACACGGTGGAATTCCTCTGGGACCCCTGCAGACGCACATCCGTGTTCGTGCAGGTGGGAGCCAGGCCTGGCCGGGGCTTGCGGGGGCCTCGGGAGGGCTCTGGGGGGGTCACGGCGCTCATCGACCCCTCTTTATCCCCCCCCCCCCCCTCCATCCCAGGTTCACTGCATCAGCACCGAGTTCACGCTGCGGAAGAACGGGGGGGAGAAGGGGGTCCCCTTCCGCATCCAGATCGACACCTTCGGGGCGGGGGGCAAGGGGGACCCCCCCGAGCACCTGCACTCCGCCAGCTGCCTGGTCAAGGTGTTCAAGGTATCGGGGGTGGGGGGGGGGGAACAGTGACCCCAGTGTGACCAGTGACCCCCCACTGCCGGGAGATCCAGCTCTGAGCGAGGGGCAGCACCAGGGGGTGGGTGCAGGGGGGTCTGAGCACCCCAAGGGTCCGCGGGTGCCCGCGGGGGTCCCGGGGGGTCCCGGGGCCGCCCTCACCCCCCGGCACAGCCCAAGGGGGCCGACAGGAAGCAGAAGACGGACCGGGAGAAGGTGGAGAAGCAGCCGGCGCCCGAGCGGGAGAAATTCCAGCCGGCCTACGAGAGCACCGTGCTGGCCGAGGTGGGGCCCGGCCCTGGCACCCCCCGTGGGCCGGGGGTCCCCCGGGACCCTGCACCCATCATCCCCCTCCCTCCTCAGTGCCCCCCGTGGCCGGACGCGCTGGGTGCCCCCCACAGCCCCCCGGGCACCCCGGGGCTGCCGTCCCCCCACCCCTTCAAGCTGCTGAGCCCTGAGAGGTGAGTGGGGACCCCTGGACCTCCCCCTCCACTGCTGGGGTCCCCCGCTGAGCCCGGTCCCCCCGCAGGGTGTGCGTGTCACCCGCCTGTGCTGCCGAGGGCCCCGCGGAGAGTCCTGGCGAGGTGAGGCAGCCGCCGCTGCAGCCCCAGAACCTCCCCGGGCCCCGAGAAGGGGCTGAGGTTGCCCCCGCTCGGGTCGTGCCCCGCTGAGCCCCCGCTGAGCCCCCACAGGCGCTGAGCCCCTGCGCATCCCCCCTGGAGACGCAGCAGTGGCTGCTCCGGCGCCGCTTCTCCGCCTGCGCCCGCGTCTTCGCCAACTTCAGCGGTGAGACCCCGGGCCGGGGCGGGGGGCAGAGCCAGGCCCCCCTCCTGCACCCCCTGAGCCCCCGTGTCCGCAGGCGCCGATCTGCTGAAGCTCTCCCGCAGGGACCTGATCCAGATCTGCGGAGCCCCCGACGGCATCCGCCTGTGCCACGCCCTGGCGGGCAGGTGGGGCTCCCGCGGCGCCGGTGCCTCTTTTTTGGGACGCCCGGGAGGCTCCGTGGGGCCCGGCCTCATCCTGCGCCCCCCGCTAGACCCCTCTCTGCCCCCTCAGGTGCCCGCGGCCCCGGCTGACCCTGTACGTGGCGCGGGAGCCCGGCGGGGCTGAGGGTGCGGAGGACGCGGGACCAGGTGCGGAGGGGCTCAGGGGTGCGGGGAGGGGGCTCAGGGGTGCGGCAGCGCAGGGTGGGCACTCACAGCCCTGTTCCCCATCCCATCCCATCCCATCCCATCCCATCCCATCCCATCCCATCCCTTTCTAGGGCTGTACCAGGAGCTGCACCTGGAGCAGCTGACGGTGGCCGAGCTCACCGCGAAGCTGGCGGAGCTGCTGGGGCTGCCCCCGGGACAGATCCTGCGGCTCTCCCGGCAGGGACCCGCCGGCATCCACGTCCTTGTCAGCGACGCGGTGAGGGCACGGGGACAGCCGCGGAGGAGGGACAGACCCCGCAGCCGTCCCGGCCCCTCGGGGCCCCCAGCGCTGGAGCAGGACGGGGGTCCAGCCCCGCCGAGCTCTCCCCTCTGCCCCGCAGATGATCAGGAACCTCCAGGATGAGACCAGTTTCGTGGTGGCGATCGCCAAAGGTACCGCGGTGGCCGCGGGCGGGCGGGGCCGGGCAGAGGGCGATCGGTGGCCCCGGCTGAGCCGCGTCCCCGGCAGCCCCCGGCCCCGAGGGCTTCCAGCTGCTGCTGCGGTAGGACCCGGCCCGGAGCTGCGGCATCCTGGGAAGGGACATCTCCGCTGGAGCCGGAGCCGAGCGGGGATGGAGAGAGGAGCCCGAGGCTGGCACAGCCCCCAGAGCCCTCCCTCCGTCCCTGCCAGGCCCGCCCGAGCAGGGGCCGAGGGGATGGGACCCGTCCTGTCCCCGCACCCGCCGCGTGTCCCTCGCCGTGTCCCCGCTTTGTATTAAAGGACCGGGGAGCGGCCCCGAGCGCGGCCTCGTCCCTGCGGCGCCCGCTGGAGTTTGGGGTCCCCAGGGTGGGTTTGGGGTGCGGGGACAGCCCCTCGTTCCCAGCAGTGGACAGAGCGGGGGACACCCCGGCAGAGCAGGCCCCGTCCCACCCCGTGAGGACGGAACCGGCCGCGGCACCGAGCTCGGGGCAGCCCCAGCCGGCAGAGCCCGGTGACGCCTCATTCCATTCGGGAGTGGGTTATTTTTAACACCGAATCCTTCCCTGAGCCCGGCTCGGGCAGAGCCGGCGGAGCGGGACCGCGGACGTCCTTGGGAGGGAACTCGTGGGGCAAAGGACGGGTTTGGGATAAACAAACCGGGAGCAGGAGAGGAAGGGGAGGGCCGGGAGGAGCCGGAGGACGCGGGCGAGGAGCTGGGGAGGCCCTGGGGCAGCCCCGGGCCGGCGCTGCCATCACAGACACGGGGACAAGGGGAGGACACGGGGCCCCGGACCCATCGCTGGAGGGGAGAAGGGAACACTCCCGAGCCTCCCAAAAACACTCAGTGGGGATCCAGAGCTTGGTCCCAGCACCTTTCCCGACTGTCCCCACGCCGCAGAGATGGCGCTCGGGGTCACACAGACCAGGGCCACCGTAACTCCTCATATTCGTGTGTTTACTTCCAGTTAACGGCGTTGTTACACCCCCAGTGTCAAGGCGAGCACAGACCCCACCAGTTGAACATTTTCCAGCTCTCTCTGTCCCCCACACCCAGGGAGGGCATGACAAGGTCCAGCTCCTGTGTCCGGTCCCTCGGACCGAGCAGCCGCTGGGAGACCCCCGAGTTAAAATGTGATAAAACCCCTGAGGACCCCCCGACCGCCGGGTCCTGCAGCGGGGTGGGGACAGAGCTGGAGATGGGAATGTGGGGGGGTTGTGTAGAAGAGGGGGCAGCCCCTGGGGATCCCCGGGTGGGCTCAGCTGCACCTCTGGGGACAGAGGATGCAGCACAAAGAGCCCCGGGTGTGGCACTGCTGGCACAGGGACCGGTGGGAGCAGGGGATGGATTCCCTCATCCCGTAAAAAAATCAACTCCAAACTTCCACACGAGGCCAGTCAGAGCCCAGGGCCGGGACAGGGACAAGGTGGTGAGGGGACACTGCGATGTCCCTGCTGGTGACACTCCCAGGGTGGGTCCTTGGAGGGGCCAGGGGGGGAATGAGGGGCTGGGAAGGCACGGAGTGAGCCGGGAATTGAAAAGTGGCTTCTCCTCGGTTTTCTGCATCATTTTGGCCCCAGGAGGCTCTGCCAGGCTTTGGCACAGAGGGAGGGCAGAAACCTTGACCTGGATGCCAGAAAATAAAGCAAAAGGGAATAACCCCGCCTCAAAACACCCCCCAGGCCCCTCAAGCACACAACCCTTCATCAGAAGAGGCCAAAATGTTTTAAGCCTCATTTTCCAGGACACTGTAGCCAAGAACCTTGTCACACTGATCCCAATCCACCCCTATCCTGCCAAAAAACCCCAAATTACCCCAAAATCCATGACAGCAGCAGCCAGCCATGAACAACACAGAGAAAATCAAACGGGAATACAAAGGGAATTACAGAGGTGTGCAGAAAATCGCAATGTGTTGGTTTGAAACCACCCCTGGGACGGCACCTTCCACCTGCCCCATCCTCACCCTCTGTGGGAGCAGCCACAGAATTGGGACCAAAGGTGCTGCTGTGTCTCCAAAGCCCAGAAAATCCTCAGTTTTGGATGCACTGGTTCTGCTCAGCCTCACTGGAAGATCTTCTACTCCAGGACGTCCCGGGCTGTTTCCCTGGAGAGATCCCTTTGTCCCTGCTCCTGTCTGGAGTCCAGGGGCACCCGGAGGCCAGGGCAGCTGGGATTGGGCTGGAAGGCAGAGCCAGGCTCTGGGAAAACTCTGCTGGGAGGTGGGGACAGTCCAGCCTCTGCTGCACGGCTGGGGACACAACCACGGAGGGTTCCAAGGCAAGGGAACAGCTCCGGGGACGAAATCCAAGGAGCCGCCCCACCCAGCCCAGGCGAGGCTGGAGAAGGGGATTTGGCACAGGGAGGGAGCTTGGAAATGGGATGGGATCCTCATCTAGGGCTGGCTCTGTGCAGAACTCCATTTACTCCTCAAAAACCCCAGGATGGAGCAATTCCTCCACATTTTGGGCACCAGCTCCCACCTGGGAAGGATCCCAGGAAAGGACAGGGCTTGGAGCATCTGGGGCTATGGAAGAGGTCCCTGCCCATGGCAGGGGGGAACTGGATGAACTTTGAGGTCCTTCCACCCCAAACCATTCCACGACTCCATGCAAACACTGGGAGCACCCTAAAACCCCCCCTCGGGAGCTGCCCCACACAGGAGGTGGATTTTCCCCTACAAAGTGATTCCCCCAGCGAGACACAGCTTGGAAAATGGTGTTTATTGGTATTTATAAATATAAACATCAGGAAGAGTCCATTTGAAGACGGATAATTGACTTAAAAGGACACTGTCAAGAAGTTTGAGCTACCTTAATGCTGTCACCCTGGTCTGCAAACAGAAAATAAATTGCTTTGGGTTCTGTGTTCGGGAGTTTTCCCTGGAAAACTTGGCTCTGTTACAAAGGGATCAGTCAGCCCTGGCTCCAAAATCCCGCTTTTCGCTCTCCCCTGCCACAGTATGAACTAAACAAAAGTGTTTTTTGTTTTTGTTTTTTTTTTCCCCGAGTTGTGCAAATCCTGTGATTGCCGGGTGACCCCTCGCCCGTCCAGTCTGTCACCACCATCTTCTGCCACCCCGAAACCTGGAGAAAGTTCTGGAAATGAAGGCGCCCGAGGAGAGGGGGAGAATCCACAGCGCTAAAGAGGATTTGAATAAATATAAGGGATTAAAAGCCACCTACAGGAGGGCATTGACAGTATCCTTTTAACCACAGCAGCCTGGAGTCGCTCCCAGCAGAGCGTGAGCACAGACTGGGGGGGCTGGGGGAGAGGAAGGGGTGCAGCTCCGGGGGCAGCCGGGACCCTCCTGCTGGGAACAGCGCATTGTCCTTGGAATTCCTGGTGGAAAAACACCCCCCCAGCCCCTAAAGCAGCCACTCCTGGTGCTGCACCTGCTCTTCCCCCCACAGGAGGTTCCTCAGCACCGAGGGGAACCCAACTCCTCGGTCCAGCCTCGTCCGTGGGCACGGATCCGTGAGCTCCCTCCACGGACAGCGGGAATGACGGACACAGCTCGCACGGACCTGCCCGGCTCTGAGCAATCCTGCCCCGTTAAACCCTTGGGATCTGCCCAGCAGTTCCACTCTGGGCCCCTGGAATTCGGTCAGTCCGGGCTCCCCTGGAGCACCTGCGCTGATTTTGCCTGAAACGTTCCCAAAAAGAGCAGCCACCGACCCCCCCCCTCCCCCAGAGCTGGGCCTGGCATATCCAAACCCCATCCTGGGGGTCCTTCCAGGGCACCACACTTACCTGTGGAAGGTGGGGAGGGCGGGAAGGGCCCCGGCGCTCACAGGGAGCGAGGGCAGATCCCAGACCTGCTCCGACAGGGAATCCTTAATTCTTCACCAGGGCAACAAAGCAAAAACCTCTACTTTGCTTTTCCTTGGGGATAAAATGAAGGGATGGAGGGAAAGGACAGGAGGAGGGAACTCCCAGTCGCTGGAACACGGACTAGAATGTTCTCCCTGTACGGAGAATTATATATCTGAATATATATCATTCCCTGTATGGAGAATTTATCCTTGTCATCGGGATAAAACCTGGAATTGGGATTAATTTGGACACCCAATCCCTGATCACCCAGGCCAAGAAGCCCAGGAGAGCCCAGCCTGGGGTGCAGCTCCCTGTGCTCCTTAAAAATATTCTTGGCAGCTCAACACAGGCTCGGGCTTCTCACGGGAAAAAATTCCTTATGGAATTGTCGCTTTGGGCTGGGAAATTTCAAGAAATGACTGAAGCAGAAATGTGGGGGAAAAAAATTTAAAAAAAAAGAAAACAGGGGGAAAAAAGGAAAAAAAAAGAAAAAAAGGAAAAAAAGGGAAAAGAAAAAAAGGGGGAAAAAAGGAAAAAAAGAAGACAAAAAAAGGGAAAAAAAAAGAAAAAAAAGCAGGATGTGGAGAGGGTAAAAAATGTGGCATTAGAGATTCCAAGCTCTATCACAACAATCTGGGAAGAATCCAGGAAGCCTCTGAGCTGGATGCCACGGACACAGGAGAGATGAGCTTCCACAGGAGCATGCTCAGGGTGGGAGCAGGGAAACACGGGGGAATCCTGGACCACAGGGAAATCCTGGATCCGAGGGAGATCTGGGATCCCAGAGAAATCCAGGATCCCTGGTACATCATGGCTCCGCAGCTGCTGTTCCATTCCCTCACTGAAAAATGGACATAAAACTCGTTGGGGTTTTCAGGTTTGTTGGGATTTTTCCTTGCGGCCAACGGCTGCGGGGTTAAAGCGTGTTCCTCTCCTCTCCCCTCTCCCCACTTCCAAGGACCTCAGTTCCTTTTCCAACCTCACCAGCAGCATCAGTCACTCCAGTTGGGAGCCCTCCCCTCCTTCCCGCAGGGGTTTCCCCGGGGTGCCCAGCAGGAATGGTTCAGGATTAGGCCAATCCACCTAGAGAAAAGCCGGCACAGCTCCAGCTCCCATCCCGAGTCCCTCATCCCGCTGGGACAGGTGGGATCACAGGGGGGTGTGTGGGTGGCTACAGGGCACCCCAGCCCTGCTCACTGGCCCTCGCAAATGACACTGGGATCGCTTTCCTCGAAGGTTCTGGTGTCCCCCGGAATTCTACGGGCGTGGCTCCAGCCTCAGTTTGCCGGGACGAGGTTCCAGTGTCATAGGATGATGCAGCATCTGCAGAAGCGCTGTCGGCTGCCGCCCACCGAGGGCGGGGGGGTCACCGGGGCGAAGTAGGCGTGGACTTTGATGTTGGGCAGGTGGGTCTGGAACGGGAAACACAGGGAAGGGCAGGGAACGGGTCAGGGACACGCCCGGAGCTCCCGGAGCAGGCACAGCCAGAAGTGACAGGGAACGGGTGGGTTCAGGGAAGGGGGAGTGAGGCTCCTCCCATCCCATTCACTGGGAGGTTGTGGGGAACAAAACATCCCCATCCCTGGGAGTGTCCAAGGGCAGGCTGGATGGGGCTTGGAGCAGCCTGGGATAGTGGGAGGTCCCTGCCCCACAGCACTGGATGGGCTTTAAGGTCCTTCCAACCCAAACCACCCAAAGACTCCATAATTTTTAGGATGTAACTTTGCAGATCCATATTCTCTGGGCAGAGAAAATGTTATTGCTCTTCATTTACACCTGGAGAAATGGACTCGGGAGGGGAAACTGGGAAGGAATCCTTCCCTGTGAGCGGGGTGAGGCCCTGGCACAGGGTGCCCAGAGCAGCTGTGGCTGCCCCTGCATCCCTGGCAGTGCCCAAGGCCTGGTTGGAGCACCCTGGGATAGTGGAAGGTGTCCAACCCAAACCACTCCAGGTTTCCGTGACTCCAAATCCATCGCTGATGGTTCTCACAACTCCTTTGAGAAGGAGCACCAGCTGATGGCGGCTCTGCCAGCTCCTCCTCCCTATGGATAAACCCGCGGGATCCCAGCGCTCCCCTGCCCCTGCTCACCCTGAGTCTCTTGATCCCGGCCCGCGTGATCTGCTGGCAGTCGTACAGTTCTATCCTCTCCAGGCTGTGGCAGCTCTTGAGGTGCTCCAGGGAGGCGTCGGTGATCAGGGGGCAGTTGTCCAGCTCGATCACCTCCAGGCGGTCGTGGGCGCAGGCGCCGTTCCCCAGGTGACGGATCCCGTCGTCCGTGATCAGCTCGCAGTGGGATAAACTCTGTCCCCAAACAGAGGGGTTAAAGCCAGCTCCCGACATCCCAAAAACCAGCCAGAACCTCGCTGGGGACAGGAGAGGATGGTCCATGGTTGGTGGGTCTGGGCTGGTCTGTGCTCACTCCTTGCACTGGAGCCACTGGGCTCTGTGGGTTTCTGAGGACTGATGTGCTTCCAAGGGGAAAACTTCCAGCTGGAGTGGCAAAATCCCTCCCTGGGAGGGTGGGGAGGCCCTGGCCCTGTTGCCCCATCCCTGGAAGTGTCAGAGGCCAGGCTGGACGGAGCTTGGAGCACCCTGGGACAGAGGAAGGTGTCTCTGCCCATGGGAACAGGATGATCCTTAAGGTCCCTTCCAACCCAAACCATTCCATGATTCCAGGGGAAGGCAGCTCTGAGGGATGAGACCCACAGGGTGGCACAGAAATTCCAGGACACCTGTGCTATCCAAGAACCCACCTTTGGGACACCTCTGGCCTCACCCACCGTGGGGAGGGCCTGGCAGGAAGAAGCAGCAGGAACACGGTGGTCCCCCCTTGGTGTGGAATTTCGGGGGGATTCAGCTGGAAAATCCTCGAGGAGGAAGCAGGGCCTGAGCCACGAGCTGGAATCGGCTTTGCTGAGGGATGGCTGCACTGGAGAGCCCACATTCCCACAGCTCCCAGGACAGGATCCCTCACGGCACAAACCCAGAGGTGACAGAGACCAAATTCCCAGAGATTCAGCCCCAAAGGAATGCGGCTTCCCAGAGCCATTCCAGCTCCTGGCTGCCCTGCAGGTTCCTCTCCCACAGACAGACTGACAGCTCCTGTGCAGGCAGATTCCCCTTGGAATTCTGCTCCTGGGAGAATCCCCAGAACCCTTTTCCAGGCCGCTGTGGGCGCCTGGCGTGGGATTCCTGCGAGCAGCAGGGGAGGGACACGAGGTTCCTCAGGGTCAGGTTCCCAGCAGAATTCTCCCAGCTGTGAAGTCAGGGAGTGTTTAAAATCCCTTTGTTTGGAGAAAGAAAGTGCTGGAAGTGTCCTTTGGAATACTCACCAGGACCTGGAGCCGTGGACAGTGTATGGAAAGCTGGATTAGTGTACTGTCTGTTATCTGGAAAAGAAGGAAAAGCCCTTTCATGCTGGTGCTGGGCACAAGGATTTTGTTTCCCCCCCCCCACCCAACCGAAGCAAAACTGCAGGATTTCCTCTAATCCATGAGATTTCCCCTCCTGAGCCCCTCAGGAATCCATCTCCTCATGGAAACCATCTCCTGCCCTTGGAGAACTGGGATGCAGAGGCATCACTGGATTGTTTTTAACCTCCTGAAGGAGCCGAAATCAGCTCCTAAATGTGTCCCCAAAGTTTGCCTCTGGAAGGACAAGGAGGGCTCAGATTCCCTCCTAACACCCCATGGATTGCCCATTTGTTCCTGGGTTTCCTCAGGAAGAAGGAATCCCACAGAATGGTTCCTAATCCCAACCCCCCAGGGAGCTGCCTGGGATGGATTTGCGCCGTGGCCCAGCTTTGCTTCTTCCTTTTTAGGGTTAATTCCCAATCCCTTCCTGCCTGGGCTGGGCTCATTCCCGCTGGCATCTCCCGAATTGCTGCCCAGGAAGTGCAGGACACCGGGGTCAGGCTGTTCCCAGGAAGCACAACCCCGTTCCCCTGTCCCAGGCTCAATCAGTTTCCAATCTATCCCCGGCTTTGGAGGTTTTTTCATGGAATTTTGAGTCAATTCCACCCTTTTCCCTGTAAATGCTGCAGCCCACTTGGATTTCAATCCCCCAAAATCACTGCTGTTCCACAGTCTGCCTGTGGTTTTCCAGAACAGGAGAAACTCCCATTATTTTTAGCAATATAGGATTTTTCTCCGGGATTTTCCCTCACAAATCCATTCTTTGAGCTGGCATCTCTCACCATTAAACATTTCTTATTTACAGCACTGTTACCATGGAATCCAAACCAAGGAGAAAACCTCATTCCCAACATTTTCCCCTCCAAATCCAGCCACTCCTCCTGCTCAGGATTCCACATTAAGTTCTGATTTGGAGGCAATTTCCCAATTTTCCACCAATTTTCCTCACTGCTGCAAGAGAAACAGCCCAAGGTGGCATTTCCTACCTGGACACATTCTTCCAGATCCATTTTTTCAAGCTCATGGCAGTTCTGGGAATAAAGAGAATTCCAAAAACCCACGGTGAGTGTAAAGTTCAGACAGCAAATAAATATAAATATAAATATAAATATAAATACAAGCATATAAATATATAAATATATGTATTTATAAATATATTATAAATAGAATTAATAGAAATATGAATATGAATATGAATAAATATAAATATATAAAAATAGAAATATAAATACAAATATCAAGACAATAATATAATTAAAAACATAAATACAAACACGAACATAAATCTATAAAGATAAATATATTATAAATATAATAAATATAAATAGAAATATAAAATAAAGACAATATTATATAAATATTATAAATATAAATATAATATTATATAAATATTAGAAATATTATAAATATTAGAAATACAAGCACAAATATAAAACAAATTACCCCCCCACCCCCAAAATAAATAAGAAATAAAATACGAAAAGTAGAAATTAACCACCACAAAGACAATTTGCTTTAAAAATTCAGGGGCTTCTCCATGAAATATCACAACTGCAGGGAAAGTCTGCTGATTCTTTCTGAAGAATAAAGGAAATTTTACTCATTTGAAGGGTTTTTTTATCCATGGAGGGTAAAGGGAGTTAAATTTCGAGTCCCTTGCAGAAACCCAGTCAAATTTATAACGAAAATATTCAACATTTCCTGTGGTTTGGATGCAAATCCTGCCAGGTGTGCGAGCCAGGACCGTGCCAAAAATGCCATAAAACCAAATTTCTGGACCTTCAAGCTCCAGATCAAACATTTTCCCAAATCTTACTGGGTTTGTTTTTTGGCTCTGCCAGGAAAAGGAAGGAAAAGCAGCAGAGGGAAGCAGGGCTGGGGGCTCTTACCCTGGCCAGGGTGGTGAAGCCCACGTCGGTCAGCTGGGAACACCTCGCCACTTCCAATATTCTGCAGGACACAAGGAAAGAGAGCCATGGTGGAGCCCCAGAATCCCAGGAAAAGGCTGGGAATGACCTCTGGAGACCCCCCCCAAGTCCAACCCCCTGCCCAGGGAGGGTCACCCGGAGCAGGGGACACGGGAATGTCTCCAGACAGGGACACTCCACACCCTCCTGGAGCTGCTCCGGGATCTGACTCCTTCATGGGAAGGAATTGCTCCTCTGGAATTTGGGGTGGGATTTGTTCTGATTGAGTTTCTGGACACTGCTCCTCATCCTGGCACTGGGCACCTCTGGAGAGGGTCTGGCACCATTGTCTGGCACCCCTTGGAGGCATTTGTATGGGGGGGGGGGGTTGTATGGATTTATGGGATATTTGTATGGATTGAGGGGATATTTGTATGGATTTGGGGGGTTTTTGTATGGATTCAGGGGTATTTGTAAGGATTGGGGAGCTATTTATATGGATTTATGGGATATTTGTATGGATTTGGGGGGTTTTTGTATGGATTCGGGGGTATTTGTATGGATTGGGGGGATATTTGTATGGATTTATGGGATATTTGTATGGATTGGGGTGATTTTGTATGGATTTATGGGATATTTGTATGGATTGGGGGGGGTTTGTATGGATTGGGGGGGTTTGTATGGATTGGGGGGGGTTTGTATGGATTGGGGGGATATTTATATGGATTTATGGGATATTTGTATGGATTGGGGGGGTTTGTATGGATTTATGGGATATTTGTATGGATTGGGGGGGGGTTTGTATGGATTGGGGGGATCCCCTCTCAGATGAGCTATTGCTATGGATAACTGAGATAATTGGCTGGATTGATGGGATATTTGTATGGATATTTGAGGAATTTGTAAGGATACTTGAGAGATTCCTATGGATTGATGAGATAGCCTCTCACACGAGGTGTTTGTATGGATAGGTGAGATATTTCTATGGATATGTGAGATATTTCTATGGATATCTGAGATATTCCTATGGATATTTGAGATATTCCTATGGATATGTGAGATATTCCTATGGATATCTGAGATATTTCTATGGTTTGATGAGGTATTTCTATGGATTGATGGGATCCCCTCTCAGATGAGATATTTCTATGGATATTTGACATATTTCTATGGATATTTGACATATTTCTATGGATATTTGACATATTTCTA
>NW_024581094.1:1480240-1496849 GCF_017639235.1 Corvus kubaryi | reverse complement strand
TTCTATGGATATTTGACATATTTCTATGGATATTTGACATATTTCTACGGATATCTGACATGTTTCTATGGATTGATGGGATCCCTCCCAGCCCTCTCCTCCCCACACTGACCAGGCCCAGCCCCGTGGTTCCTCCTCATCCCAGAGATGCTCCAGATCCCAAATCCCCTTTGTGACCCTCCTGGAGCAGCAGCTCCTGGTCCTTTCTGGACTGTGGAGCCCTCAGCATTCCAGGGTCGAGGAGAGGGGCAGGATCAGGATCCTCTCCCTGCCCACACTCTTCCTGATGCCCCCCAGGATCCCACAACCTTCCTGGCCCCAGGACACGCTCCTGGCTCATGGATCATCCCCCAGCATTCCCAGGTCCCTCTCCACGGAGCTGCTCTCCAGAAGGTCAGCCTGTCCTGCTGCCTTATTCCCAAGTCAGCTGCTTTTCCAAGGGTTTCCAGAAAAGCTTCCAGCAATCCCTAAAAGTTTGCTGAGGATAATTTGTACAGAGCAGCCACTTCTATTCCAGAGGGAGGTCACAGGCCATGGAAAAAAGGGAATCAGGCTAAAAGGGACACCCAGGAAGGGATAATCCAGTGCTGGACTGAGGTGATCCTAAAAACCTTCAGAGCCTCCCTGAGGGAAAGGTTCTGGAAAGCAGAAACTCCTCTGGTTGCACCCCAGAGACAGATCCCAGCATGGAAAAGGTGTCATTCCCAAAAACCTGGCAGGTGAGCATGAATAATTTAATATTTAAGGCCCCAAGGGAGAAGGTTGAAGCCTTTTAAGGTGAACTGCTCGTTCTTGTGGGAGCAGAGAAACTTCCTGGCACCTCCTGCAGCTCCACAGGGATTCCCTCCACAGTTTGAACCGATTTTTCTGCCTTTATAGGAGGAAAAAAAAAAAGCCATGTTCCCAAAATGCCTCTTGTACTCCACAGGATGGAGCTTAATCCTCTGAGGCTGAACATAAACACAGGAACCACCGGAATCGATCTTGGATTTTACCTTCCTCTTTCCACACTGCTTTCTGTGCACTTTGTACCCAAATTCCTTAAATGGGACATCCCAAGGAACAGCTGGGGGTTGTTTTTTCCCTGGAAGACATGGGTTTGATGTTGTTTGATGTCCCTGTTTTTCCCTGGATTTGATCCAGTTGCATTTGATGCCATTTCATTGAGGCCACTTGGCTGGCAGGGATCTCAGGTAATCAAAGTCCTTCTTTTCTGCACATTTTCTGGATTTTAGCAACATTTTCCCAAGGAAACTCATCCTACTAAAAATAAAACCTTAAAAAAACCCAGGAAAACCAAGCTGTGGCTGGCAGTTTGCCCAAATTCCACCTGCTACAAAACCACCAGGAAAAGCCTGTTCAGCCTCGTGGTGGGAGGAAACAACATTGGTTAAATGGGATTTTTTCTCCCAGTTCCCAAGACTGAAGTAACCCAATCCCAAATTTTCTTCATGGAGCCTGTGGGCACCACGCTGGGAGCTCTTCCACTCGAGTTTAAATCCCAGGAGTTTGGGGACAACTCAAAATCACCATCATCCCGCTCCAAACACCCGGAAAAAGCTCAGGGATAAAAACTGGGAAAACCTTTGGGGGTGAAACAGCTCAGACACCACCTGAGCGCATCACCAGGACTCTCTGCCGTGTGTCCCATGGGGGAAATCCTGGGAAAACTCACCGGAGGCGTGGGCAGTTCTGTCCCAGGGCGTTGAGGATGGCGTCGGTGATGTTGGAGCAGCCAGAAGCGCACAGGGACTGCAGCTTGTGGCAGCCCCTGCAGATGGTGATGAGCCCGTCATCCGTGATTTGCTGCCAGGGAAATCACAACAGCCTCAATCCAGGCAGGATTTCCCTCTCCCCATTCCGAATTCCAGCTTTTTCAGCCCAAAAGGGTTATTGGAATGTTTCAGCGGAGGAGCAGAGGGAGGATAAACCTCGCCGGTGCAATTTGGGAATGTCAGGGAAGGGATTTGCAGGGAAATGTTTTGGAGCTGGGTCAGGTGAGGGATGGGCAAGGTGCTGGGATTTCTGCAGGGCTTTGCAATTCCTGCTGGGAAAGGCCATTCCTGGACACAGGGAATTTGTCCAGTCCCATTCCTGGACACAGGGAATTTGTCCATCCCCATTCCTGGACAGAGGGAACACAGGGAGTCCATCCATCCCTGTTCCTGGACACAGGGATCCATCCAGCCCCATTCCTGGACACAGGGAGTTTGTCCAGCCCCATTCCTGGACACATGGAGTCCATCCAGTCCCATCCCTGGACACAGGGAGTTTGTCCAGTCCCATCCCTGGACACAGGGGATCCATCCAGCCCCATTCCTGGACACATGGAGTCCATCCATCCCCATCCCTGGACACAGGGAGTTTGTCCAGTCCCATCCCTGGACACAGGGAGTCCATCCATCCCCATTCCTGGACACAGGGAGTTTGTCCAGTCCCATCCCTGGACACAGGGAGTCCATCCATCCCTGTTCCTGGACACAGGGAGTTTGTCCAGTCCCATTCCTGGACACATGGAGTCCATCCATCCCTGCTCCTGGACACAGGGAGTTTGTCCAGTCCCATCCCTGGACACAGGGAGTCCATCCATCCCTGTTCCTGTGTGGGACTAACTGATGGCACGGACAGAGAGCCCATTCCCATCTCTTTTTTGGCATAAACACACATTTCTGGCACTGCAGAGCTGGTTCAGGGCCCTTCTGTGCAGGAAAAGTGCCTTTGTGGGCTCAGTTCTACACGGGGACGAGAGGAAAGGCCTGGCAGCATCGCTCCAGCCTGACGGGAAGGATTTTTCCAGCTCATCCCACAGATGAGTTCAGAGGGAGGAGAGAAACACCCCTGACACAGCCCAGGCTGGTGGGGGGCTCATTCAGTGTCCCTGAAGTGCCACCAAAGAGCTGCTGGTGACAATTTTCCCATGTGCAGGGGGGATGGAGCACATTCCAGGGCTGGGAACCCCGGGAAGTGCCACTCACCAGGCAGGTCTGCAGGTTCAGGGTCACCAGCTCAGGACAGTGGGCACCGATGAACTTCAGGGCCTCGTCCTCCAGCTGGAAGGGAAAACAAACAGGGATGGGAACAGCTCCCACTGAGATCCAGGAATTACAGCTGGGAGAGCAGGGAAATTGGAATTTCCTTTGAGGAAGAGGGAAAGACAGCATAGGAACAGGAACAGCAGGAGCATTCCTGCCTTGGGGGGTTGGTTTTGCATCTTTGGGAGAAGAGCCTGGGCACAAAAATGCTTCCCTACCCTGGATCTGGCAGTGCTGCTGGATTTCTATTATTATTATTATTATTAATTATCTTTATAGTTACTACTATATTATTATTAATAATAATAATTATCTTTATAGTTACTACTATATTATTATTATTTATATCTATATTTAGTATTATTTTATTATTATTGTTGTTATTACCATATTATTAATATTACATTTTTATTATCATTATTTTCTTTTTAGTCTTATCCTATAATTATCGATATTATTCTCACTACTACGGTCATCATAATAAAATATAATAAATAAAAATTAAACATGAATATAAAATATTGTACATTATTGTATTATCCTATGCATTATGTGTAATTCTTATCACGCTTCTGATTATTATAAAATACAATAAACACGATTAAAATCATATAATATGAAATAATTGACACTATTATGTTATTCCTATATATTAATATCATTATTTACCATTTCAACAATCATTGTCATTATCATCCTTATAAAATCTCATCAGTACAATTAAACAACAACAGAGCAGTAAACACAGCACACGATATTCCACGCCCCCACTCATCCCAGCTGGGCTGATTCCCACTTTTCCAGAGCCGTACCTGGGTGCAGCCCTTGAGGGACAGGGCCCGGAGCCCCCCACAGCCCCGCACCAGCGCCTGGATCCCGTCCTTGGTCACTTGGTCGCACCAGGAGATGATGAGCTGTTCCAGCAGCGGGCATCCCTCGCTGGGGACACAGGGAGACACATGGAAATGTTCATTTGCCTTGGGAAAAATCCTGCTCCAAGCCAGAAGCGCTGGGATTCCCATTTGTGGGACCCACAGAGCGCAGCTGCACCTGGCAAACGCCAGCTCCAGAGGGAGGTTCTGCAGGGAGTGTGGGGTGCTGCTGGGTTGGCTGGAGGATCTTAGAGGTCTTTTCCAGCCTATAATTCCATGGCAAATCCCTGCTGCTGGCTCCTACCTCAGTGCTTTCAGGGACAGGTTGGTTATGGAGGTGCAGGAAGCCAAATCCAGGTGCCTGAGTTTGGAGCAGAACTTGCTGAGGCTGGTGCAGGTGCTGGAAGAGACACACGGGGGACACTCCTGCAATGGATTCAGCCCAGGACACAGAAATCCCGTGGGATGGGCAGGCTGGGGTGAGGATGGAGGTGGGACACTGGCAGAGGTTCCCAGAGAAGCTGTGGCTGCCCCCAGATCCCTGGAAGTGTCCAAGGCCAGGCTGGATGGGGCTTGGAGCACCCTGGGATAGGGGAAGGTGTCCCTGCCCATGGCAGGGGCGGCACTGGATGGGTTTTAAGGTCCTTCCAATCCAAACCATTCCATGATTCCATGACCTCCCACACCCCCAAGCCTGGCTTTCCCTTAAAAAAGAGAGGGAGAACAGGGGCGCCCAGGGAAGAGGGAGGAGTTTTACTCACGTGTCCGTGATCTTGGTACAACCATTGAGGTTCAACACTTCGATGTTCCTGCAGTTCTGCGCAAAGGTCCTTTGGAAAAGGAAAGGGGAAACACTGGATTTGTCAGGCAATGGAATCCCAGGTGTTTTACAGCATTTGTTTGAAGTGTAACACGTCAGATTAAAGTTTCACAAAATGGCATCGAACAGATGGAAAAAGAAAATCAAGAAGAAAGTCAAAAGAATCAAGAAAGAAGAAAGGAATCAAGAAAATCAAGAAGAAAATCAGGATGAAAATCAAGAAAAGAAACAAGAAAATCAAGAAGAAAATCAAAAAGAACATCAAGAAAGAAGGAGATAATCAAGAAGAAAAGAATCAAGAAAACCAAGAAGGAAACCAAGAAGGAAACCAAGAAGGAAATCAAGAAAGAAGAAAGGAATCAAGAAAGAAAAAGCAAGAAAATCAAGAAGTAAATCAAGAGAATCAAGAAGAAAATCAAGAAAAAGAAAAGAACCAAGAAAATAAAGAAGGAAATCAAGAAAGAAGAAAAGAATCAAGGAAAGAACCTATCAAGAAGAAAATAATCAAGAAAATCAAGAAGAAAATCAGGAACAAACCCAAGAAAATCCCTGATTTCTGCTGCCCCACCTCTTGCCCTGAGATGTCCCAGCCTGGGTCACCCTCAGCCTCAGCACTTGGCTTTATTTGAATGAGAACTGAGAGAAGTGGCTGCTGGGTGAGGTTAAAAATGATAAATTAGGTGATAAAACCACGATAAATTAAATGATAAAAATGATGAATTAAATAATAAAAAATGGATGAATCAAATGAGAAATCAAATGAGAAATCAAATGAGAAATTAAATGAGAAATTAAACGAGAAATTAAACGAGAAATTAATCATCTCTGTCACTGCTCTCCAGGTTTTGACACCCTGAGGGTCTCGGATGCAAAGTGGGGATAAGTGATCCTAATCCTGGTTTTCCAGCCCATTCCAGAGCAGGACCAAGGTGCAGCTCTACCTTAAGGCGTTGTCCCCCACTCCCAGGCAGCCGCGCAGGCTCAGCTTCCGCAGGAATCCCCCACATCTCTTGGAAATGTTCTCCACCACTCGGCCCTGGGGGAGACAGGAAGAGCCACGTGAGAAGCCCGAAGAGCTCCAGGGGTGAACATTCTGCAGACTAACAACAGTTTGGTATTCAAGGGAAAAACGGTGCTAAGGCAACACAAAAGCCATGGGAATGGGCTAAAGGGAGGGGGAGGGAGAATTATTCAGCTTCTGAAGATGGAGAGACAAGGAGCAATCACCTAAAGCCAATCAGCTACAGAATTTTGAGGAATTTCCTCCAGTTTGGAGCTCCTGGACATGGGCACAGACTCCCCAAGGAGCTACACCCCAGATTTCCAAGTACAGCCAATGGGTGAACTCCAATTTCTACTCAAAACCAGATGAGCAGAACCAGCCCATGAGTTTTGCTCCTGCAGGAAAAAGGATTCAACCATTTGTGCTCAAGAGATCCAGGAAAAGGCTTTTTAATTTCAAGTCTGGATCCAGTGGAAGCCTCCAAAGACTCCACTACAGCCAGGATTTACTTTTCTCCCTGGGAATGAAGGGCAAAACCACTGGAGAATATTTGTACCCGTGCTCAGAAGCTCAGAAACTTCCCCTGCACTTCGGTTGTTCCTCAGAGAACAGGAGCATCCCTCGGTCCTTCCTGGACTAACTGGCACTTGGGACCTCTGTGAGATGAGGATTTTCTTCCAGAATCTCTTTTCCAGTCTAAAAAAACCCCAAATCAGCCACCAGGCTCAATACAGCACAACCCCACCACCAGACAAGGGACCCTGGGCTGTCCAGGTGAGCTCTGGGGACACCACGGGAGCAGCTCCACATCCCTGCAAAAAGGCTGGAAAAGCTGAAACGCTCCCTGATTTTGCAGTTCCTCAAGCAATCCTAGGAATTCTGCTTGAATTAAACAAGCCAACCGTGTTTCTATCAAGAATTTGCATGGACTGATGGATTTAACTCCGTTACAGCACAGCCTGAGGACGCCAGGAAGCCCAGCAGGAACTCTGAGGTGAGGTACAACGAATTCCAGCATTTTGCTTTCAAAGGGGCAGCTGGGCTTAAGCAACAACACGGGTTTGATGTGCAGGGACATGAAAACCACCCAAAAAGCACTGAGGAATGGGAAAAGCCTGGTTTGTGTTCCCAGCCTCTCCCTCCTCCCAGGCTGAGCCGCTCAGTCCCATCTCCTGCCACTGCACACGTCAGGAGCCCTGAGAACTCCACTCTAAATCAGTAATTCCATGGGTCCAGGATTTTTAGGGCATGTTATGAGGTGAAGGATTCATTAGGAAGACCAAAAATCCCTCATTTCCTGTCCCCAGGCCACTCAGACCCTGCTGAGGTGTCGGTGCCACTTCCTGCTCCTCATCCCTGCCCCTGCTCAGACTCTCATCGGCACAAAGGGAATTATTTTAACTCTTTCCTCCAAAATCAGGGGTGGATTTCCCACAAGGTGGGAACCTTCACTCAGCAGCTGCTTGATGCCTCTGGTCTACCACAACTTAAAGCCACACATTCCCCATTTCCCTCCTCCAATGTGAAACGTTCCCAATCCCCCCGCTCCTCCATCGTGTTTTGAACAGGATAAACCATCCTGATAAGAGACTTAAGGATTGGGTTTTTTCCTCATCCCTTTTCCTGCTCAAGGCAATTTGAATTTTCATCCTCCATCCCCCCACTGGTGCTGCAGAATCCACATCCCACAGGTTCAGCTACAACAGAGCAGCTCCAAAGCTGCATCTTTTAAGGACAATTTGGACCTCCTGAATCACCTCCAATTTCATTTTTTGGTATTAAAGATACAAATGTTGCAGGCCATGATTCAACAGACATTCAGTCCTCAAGGTCTTGTCGGTGCTAACTTTGAGTGCAAGGAGGAGTAGTTAAAAGTCTCCTCCACACAAGCAGCAGTTTTCCCCAAAAATGCACCTTTCCTACTAATTTCTGTTTTCAGAACACCCAAAACTACTTTCCTTCCATTCCTACCTTTAAGTCTTGCTAGAGGTGTAGAATTCTGTCCATTTTCAAAAGCTGAATGGATTGCCAAGACTTTAAAATAGACTCCCTGAAGCTGAAGAACTGAAATTAATGATTTCTATCTCCAGGGAAGGCAGAAAGGGTTACACTGGGAGTATTAATCCATTCTAGGCTGTAATTACATTTTAACAAGAAGAAATGGGTTTGTATGTCACTGAATGATACCTCAATATCCCTCTGGAAATCAAACAGGTCAATTCGCTGCCAGTTACTGCCATCCAGGGCCAGAACATTCCATGCCTTTATCGGGGGAAAAAATGTAAATGTGCGGTTAATATGAAAAAAAAAAAGGTCAGTGGGGAGCCAGTCACAGTTTGTTCCTTTGAGAAACAACATTCTGTCCCAGGTGGGGAGGCAACAGGTAATTCCAGCCAGCAGGGAGAACTGGGCTGGCACCAGCAGCACCTGCAGGGAGCAGGGATCCCTCACAACTCGGAATTCCAATTCCCCCAGCCAAGGAAGAGGCGCCCTGGCTGCTTCCACTCCCTTGGGAGGTGGAGCTGGGAGCCAGGAGAGTGCTTGGAGCTCGGCTATCTTCACATTCCTGGCTGGAATCTCCTCCCCAACACCTCAGAGGACTCCTGGGCACAGGTGAGTCCCCTGGGGGACCCCACACGGGGCAGCTGCGCTGACAAAGGGTTTGGTTTTTGTTTAAATAACCAAAATCTCTGGCGGTTCCTGCTCCAAAGGAGAAGCAGGAACTCGGAGCTGGTCACTGTGCCCTCAGCCAGGAGCACAGGGCTGCATTTAAAGTTCTGCTTACGTCACCAAGGTAAACAAGCGGAGCTTGTAGCAACCAGGAGCCAGCGTTGTGCAAGAGCCAGGGATAAACACAGGGGGATCTTCCACCCCATCTGCCCCGTGCACCGAGCTCAGCCCCAGCACAAACACCAGCTCTTGGGCAGCAGTTAGTGCAGAGTTACAACAGACAGCAGAACTGAGCAAATTCAATTGATTTTTTGGGGGGTTTAAAGCTCAATGCTGATATTTGTTTTAAGGTCTGGTTACAGCCAGGAGAAGAGCAGCGGGAAATGCCCCAGTGGCTGTGTAATTCCATGGGCAGTGTAGGGAACGTTCCAGAGCCTTCCTGCACATCCCTGCAGGAACTTCCCGTGCTGTGCCACGGAATGTGGTCCGTGCTGTGTTCCCTGTGCAAACAGGAGCCGGGACAGGCCAGGAGAACACTCTGACATTGGCAAAGAGTCCCTGACAGCCCATTCTGGCCAATATTGCTCTGCTGGATTTCAGCTGGAAGCTCTTTCCCTGCAAGGCCTGTGTTATTCAGGTCATCACTGTAATGCCCAGACACCACACTGGGTATTTTTTAATGCAATTAACAATGTTTAAGCATCCTTTTTTTTTAAAATTCCAATGTATTTAAAGTAATTAAATCAGTCGTGGTTGAGGTTTGGAGCCAGGACTGATGGGTTTTTGCAGGTGTCACCCAGCCAGGATGGTGAACACACCACTCCAACTCCTTCCCTGGATCACCATCCCACCCTTGCTGTGCTGCTTCCTCTGGGAGCTACCAGACACTGGCAGGAAAAATAAACCTGAATAAATCTGGAAGCTCCAGATAAATGGACCTTCCAGTCCAGTTGGAGGAATTTTCCCAAACAAATAATCCAAGCTGGATTTCATCAAGTGAAGCCCACAAAGGATAAGAAAAAACCCTCATTTTATTTCCCTGCTTACTCCAACTATCTCCAAGGAGAAAATAAACGTTGACTGTGCAGCATCTTTGTGAATCAGAATTCCTGTCTTTCCACCAAAACCCACAGGATGCCATTTTGGACTCATCCCACGTTGGGGATTTCAGGGGTGTGAGGTCCCTGTACAAACCCAGAACGAGGGGAGAGCTCTGGGCAAAAAGTCAGCCCCATCCCCTTGGTACCTGGGACATTGGAAAATGCTATTCCAGCTTGGAATTCCTCCTCACTGGGGCTATGGGAATTTTCCAGGACTTCCAGGGGACACTAAATAACTCCAGCTGATTGGCACAAAACTCCCTGGTCCAACCCCCCTGGGGTGACGTGCTGAGGATGCTGGAGAGGGAGGATTGGCACCCAAGTCCAACCCCCTGTTAAAATCCACCAGGAAAGAGGAAGGTTCTTACCCTGGAAACTTGAGCACAACGACACAGAGTGACCACATCCAGGAAAGAGAAAATTCTGGAACAGAAATAAGAGATACCTTATTGGTTATTGACATTTAAAACAAAAGGGACATGGAAAACAAAGGGGTGAAAGCAGAAAAAAAAAAAAAGACTGGGACAGCAAAACTTCTTTGTGATTCGGCTGAAAGCTGAACTGTGAAAAGAAGCGCAGAGGCAGCAATTCCCAAATGGAAGCAAAACACAGCTATGGAGCCACTGGGAAACAGAAACCTCACACCTTGGAGTAGCTCCTGACCCCAAATCAGTGACTGCTCACCCAAAGCGAGCCTTGCAGGAGCCCCACACTGGGACAGGACAGGGAGCACCACCAGGGCTGCTGGGCTGGCTGTGACTCCGCACAGGAGTGACTCCAACACGCCAGCACCTTCAGCAGCAGCTCCCAAAGCGGGCAGTGCCATCCCTCATTCCCAGGGATGGAGGCAGGGCACAGCCTGGATTCGGTGCCCGGATTATTCCTGGTTTGCCCAGCGGCGATGGCAGGGCTGGAGCAGCTCTGCTGGGAGGAGAGGCTGGGACAGCTGGGCTTCTTCAGGCTTCAGGGTGACCCAATTGTGGCCTCCCAGTACCTGAAGGGGCTACAGGAAAGGTGAAGCAGGACTGTTCCCAAGGGCCTGGAGTGCCAGGATAAGGGGGAATGGGGTTAAACTGCCAGAGGGAAGGGTTGGATGGGATATTGGGAAGAAATTCCTTCCTGTCAGGGTGGGGAGGGGCTGGGATGGGTTTTCCAGAGAAGCTGTGGCTGCCCCATCCCTGGAAGTGTCCCAGGCCAGGTTGGAGCACCCTGGGATAGGGGAAGGTGTCCCATGGCAGGGGGTGGGAATGGATGGGACTTAAGGTCCCATCCAGGGTTCCGCGCTCCCACAACTGGCAGAGCCAGATGTGCTCAGCCAGGAGGGACCAACCACTTTGTGGTCACTCCTGAGTGTCACCCTGGGCCAGGACACACCCCGGGGACATGGCCAACGCCCGGGGCTATTATTGGGATAAAGGAATGACAAGGCTGAGACTGCCAGGCTTTTCCCTCGGGATCACACCCCCCCAGCTGTGGATGCAGGAAGCCCCGAGCTCATGGAAAGCTCCCAATCTGCACCAAGACATCAATAATGTATAAAATTCAATGGGGTTTCAATGTCACTTTATGGTTGATGGTTCTTCAAACAATCGTGTCCCAAAGCAGACGAGGTCAAGCGGAGGGTGGGAGGACATCAAGGTCTCGTTCCCTTTGGGAACAATTATAAAACTGTAGGTTTTGCAAAGATAATACAAAGAGTTCGACCACAATATGCTTTAATATTTTAATTTAATATTCTCAACTTGAAGGCCACCCGAAAGAGAAGGCAAATGTCAGCCAGGAGCATCCTGAGCAGCAGGGATGGAAAAAGCACTCCAGAAACACCAATATTGGGGGGAAAGGGTGTTCCTGATGAAGGGTGAATGCAGATGGTTTATCAGAACATTGATGCTAAAGGTATCACACAGCAGCACTCAGCTAAACCAGGATAAACAGCCACGTTCCCTCCTGTGCTCCCACACTTCCCAGGGATACTCGTGGATCCAAGGAGTTAAGGGGTTAAGATTCAAGGGGTCAAAGACACTTCTGATCTTATCAAGAGACAAAACTGACAGTGATGTGCTGGGGAAAGCTCTGGAGAAGATCCCACGTGCATTTTAACACCGTTTGGGATCCCCAGTTCTGCATTTCAGAGCAGCTTCCCCCTCCCTGCCTACGGACAAGGCTCCCCCTGCCCCCAATGTCATTTACTGGTGTCCAAGGGTTTATTCAGCACCATGTCCACGCACAACAATACCAGGAAAACCTGGGGAAATGAGAGAAGCTGGGGAAAATTCTTATTTACTCCTACAGCGGGAATTTAGGGTGAAAGTAAAACTTCAAATTCTACGGGAGCAGCGGCTGGGTCACTCACTATGGAAGTTTTCTCTGTTTTCATTAAAATTCCCTTCTCCACGGGAATCCCAGACTGCCAATAACCACCTCATCCCTCTATCAGGGCTGGTAGATCTCGGATAAATTCTCTTCCACTTCCTGCTCCTCCCTTCCCAGCCTGCCCACACAATAACAGGGATGCACCCCGGCCAAACCCTCACCCCTCTCCCTCCCCAGCACAGAGATCTCAGCTCTGAGAACCTCCAGAGCCTTTTCCAGTGTTCCCTCAGCTCCTCTTGCTCTTGTCCAAGACCCTGAGTCGATGAATCAGCAGAATCAGGCCGCAAAAATGACTTTTTCACAGCAGTCACTCCTTGCTTGTGGATTTTACTGGATCCAGCTGCTCCCCATGGGCCAGGAAGGGCAGCAAGGAGCACAGGTAAAGTCCTGCAGGCACCATGACCCAAGCTGAGAAATCCACTGAAGCCCTGAGGAGGTGCTTTTTCCTCTCCAAGGAACTGCTGGAGAACATTAAAATACCCCAAGCCCCACAGATAAGCAGTGACTGAGCAGCAGCAGAAAGTTGATCAGCACTACTTCAATGATTTCCCCCAATTCTGCTTTAACAGCCCCAAAGGCACCGTGCTGGGATATTTATTTTTCCACCCAAACAGGATTCCTGTTCTCACAGCTGCCTGATGAGCCCTTTCACATCGGTCTTTTTACTCTTGAGAGTTGACAGTGGAGGAAATAATCCACAAAATTGACTTTATCATCAAACAGTGATCACAGACTGAGCTTCCCAAACAGGAATTAAGTCTGGAATTGCAGCAGATTAAATTGTCACACAGCAAAGGGACTCCCTACGTGTATGGTTTTGTCTGAACAGCTCAGCTCTGCACAATTTGGGTAAAACATACTCACTTTGAGCAATTTTCAGGTTTCAACCTCTTAATCCACTCAGGGGTTTCTAGGACTCCTCACTTTCCCACTGCTGCTCTAATTAGATTAAGGTCAAGACTCTCATGAAATCCCTGGATGCTGCGGGCTCCAAGGTGAGCCAGCTTAGACCTTCAGCCTTCTAAAATTATCCACACTGATTTCTGCCAGCGACCCCCCCACCATCCCAGTTCAATTCCAGTTCATTTCCAGCTCAATCCTGCTCCCACGGGCTGGGCAGGGGGACAGAAACCACAGCTCTGCTGCCAACTCAGCGCTCCCCCTGGGCACAACTCCAGCTCCCGAGGGATAAAGCAGCGTGTGGGGATGGCAGAGCCAGGGCTGGGGGTGTGCTGCGGATGTGTTGGGCAGGGCTGGACGAGCAGAGCACGGAGTCAAAGCCGCTTAAGACAGGAGGGAGCTGCAAACTGCTTGACCTGCCCGTGACCCAGCAGGAGCAGCTGAATTCCCGCAGCCTGATCCCTGCTCCCGGCCAAGTGGGAGCTGTGCAGCAGCCCGACGTCACACTGGCAGTGCAGCCTCCTTCAGGAGGGCAGCAGGGAACGCCTCTGCCAGGGAAATCCAGGCTTGGTGCTGGGGGCTGGCTGCCAGGACTGGCAGGCAGCCCCCAGGAAGGAAAACACCTCTCCAACAGCAGTGGGAATGCAGGGAAACAGGGACAGGATGCCCCTCTGGGGACACAACCACAGCTGGAGCCAGCAGAGACCAGGGAGTCACCACTGGGAGTCACCGAGGCAGACACTGACAGGGAGGAGCTGGAGCAGCCAAGGAGCGAGGGGGCAGTGGAGGGAACTCTGCCTTTTGCTGCTGTGGCTCACTGCTGGCTGTGTGAAGGCACAGTCACCTCCAGAGGTGTCATCTCCTGGCTCTCAGCCGGCGGGAGACAAAGCTGGGGCAGGCGCAGCAGTGCCAGGACATGGATTGGTCACCACCTGCTGGGGCTGGGGCTGCCCCTGCATCCCTGGCAGTGTCCCAGGCCAGGTTGGATGGGGCTTGGAGCAGCCTGGGATAGTGGGAGGTGTCCCTGCCCATGGCAGGTGGAACCAGACAATCCCCAAGTCCCTCCCAGCCCAAACCATCCTGGGATCTGTGACCTCTCCACCCATGTCCTGCTCTCTGGACACACAGGACAAACGTCCCTGTCCCAGGTGGGGCAGAACACGATGCCAGCGCTGCATCCCGGACACGGGACATCCGTCCCAGGACAGCCCTCGGGAGCACCACCCCTCTTGCTACATCCCTGTACTTTTAGGGATAAAGGCTGCTGTTCTCCCCTTTCAAATCCTCCTCCTCTTTATTTTGCCTATGTGCAGCTTTCTCTCCACAAACCGGGGACCCCAGAGCCGTCTGAGAGTGCCTGGAGCAGGGAACAGGACTTCACAGAGCAGTGCCCAAACACACCAGCCTTTGTCCTGCACACAGGGACACCCATTTACAGGAGATTCCCGCAGAAAACCCATCCAAGTTTCCCTTTCAAAGGCTGCACTGTCAATGCACAGTAATTAATTTTCGCAGTATGCTAACAGTGAATTCCAGCTCTCCAAACCATTACTTATGAGCTTTAAACATTTATCAACTCCCGATTTCCCCTCGGTTCCACCCGATCCCGAACAATTCCCTGCTCTGCAGCAGGTTGGGATGATCAGTGACAGCAGGACACAACAGGCACAGACATTTCCACAGGGCTGTGGCTTGTCCTGATGCAAATCCCTGCTCCACGCAGGACCATCCCTCCTTCCTGCCACAAATCCTTCTCCAACTGTCCGGCAGTGTTCATGGAATGGTTTGGGTTGGGAGGGACCTTAGGGATTGTCTGGTTCCACCTGCCATGGGCAGGGACACCTCCCACTAGCCCAGGCTGCTCCAAGCCCCCGTCCAGCCTGGCCTGGGACACTGCCAGGGATGCAGGGGCAGCCCCAGCCCCAGCAGGTGGTGGCCAATCCGTGTCCTGGCACTGCTGCGCCTGCCCCAGCTTTGTCTCCCGCCGGCTGAGAGCCAGGAGGTGACACCTCTGGAGGTGACTGTGCCTTCACACACCCAGCAATGAGCCAAACCTCAACCTCTGGCTCCACTCAGGATCACTCCACTTCCATCCACCAGCAACCTCACTGAGGCTCCAAGCGAGGTTCTGCTCCTGGGGAGCTCAATGCCCACACACCTCTCCTTCCCTGAAATCCATGCAAAATTCCATTTACATTCCATCACCCAACCCTTTTCTCCCTACCCTATTCCCCACATTCCCAGTGCCACACGGACTCCCAGCCTCACCCATCAGGGCTCTTCACCACCTGTCCCCAACCTAACCCTTGTCTTGTCACCTCAGCACAAGGACAAACCCTGGCTCTGTTGCACCTGCTCCCATCAGAAAAAGAAAATCATCTCAGAAAATCCAGAAAGACAACTTTTTGTCACTCTTCTGCTGCTGCACATCCCAGCCATGGTTCAGGACAAGCACAGTTGCTGCCACCTGCAAACTCCTCCTGTGGTGGCTGTGACTCCATCCTGCTCCTCCCAGAGGTGCCTCTCTTCCCCAGGTCCTGGGAGCTCATTTCACCCAGGGATCTCCACACACATGGACAATCATTTCCCATGTCCCAGGCCCCAATCCCAAATATCCACACGGCAGGAGGGAGGGCTCTAACAACCACACATTGTGCTCTGGGGTGAGGAATACAGGAATAAAAGAGGCAGAATCAGGTGGGATATACCCTTCCAGAGGAGGCAGTGCACTGAAAACGAAGGATAGTCATCCCTTTTCCCTGTTCCTTTCATTCCAGCAGCACTTCCTTGGCTCACACTCCCCTCCCCAGACTTCACTGCCGAGTGTTGACAGACCCACAGTTTCTCGCAGTGTAAGAACGCTGTTGCTGTTAATAATTCAAGATTCCATCTGCCTCCACTTTCCCCATTTCCAGTCCAACACCTGAGTTTAAAGCACTGAAAAACTCGACTCTGCTTCCAGAGCCCAAACTGTGCCCGTGAGGGACAATCATCCCCCACACTCCCCTCCTGCTTCCCACAGGAGAGGGCAGAATTATCCACAGACACCTTGAGGGTCTTAAAGGACTTTCCCAACCCTAACAATCCACAAAGTCTGAGCTGTTTGGGGTTTGCTGCAGAAGCAGCAGCCATGGTGCCCTTAATGAGAGGCCCGTATACAGCGACTCGTTTCTTGTTTCCCTTAACTTTGATAAGGGCCTTCTGCTCTCTCGGGAAGATGCCTACCAGGGAAATGACTGCAGCCCTGAACACCAGGTGTGAATGTTTCTCCTTTATCTCCCAGAACGATGGGACGTGGCATGGTTGAATGAGTGGCTGATAAGGGGCACAAAAGTCTGCCCTGCCAGCTGTTTGGGGGTGTAGCTGTTTTATCCTTCCCCCTGCACGTTCCCAAATCCTTCTTAAAACTTTCCCATGGTAGAAACAGATAAATACTGAAGTGTGTGTAATAAAGATGGATCCTGCTAGAGGAAGCAGTGCTCTCTGTTCATTTTTCTCCAAGCTGCTGCAAAATAGCTCCTGAACACGGACACCATCACTGAATCTCCAGCAGCAGCCGCCGCGTTTGAACTGAGCTGCGCCTGGAAGGGACCCCGATTCTTCATCTCCAGCTGCTGGACAGGTAAGATCCGAACGCAGAACTACGGGACAGGCTACATCCCACGAGCAGCAGCTTTATTTAAGAGATTTTGCAGAGAATTTTGAAAGAACAGGGATTTAACACCCCGACAGCTAAGTTAGCTGCTTTATTAGTATGGTTGATTAACAACTGTAACACATTCCCGGCGGGGGCGCCCCCCCGGCGGGGGGGGGGGGGGGGGGGGGGGGGGGGGGGGGGG
>NW_024581094.1:1476775-1480140 GCF_017639235.1 Corvus kubaryi | reverse complement strand
CCCCCCCCCCCCCCCCCACGGTTCCTACAGCACTACGGTGTGGAAAAGGTGGGAGTGGAGTTAAGAGGCAGAGAGAGAGCAAGGGCGGCCGGTCACGGACGATATGTTAATGATATGTTAATCACATGGAAAACCGTATTTACCGCTTTGAAAACTTTGCAGCCTGCCGAGCAAGTCCGTGAACGCCCTGCCACAAATGCTTTAAATTTGGAGGCTGCTGCGAATGTTAGCAATGCCTCTGCAGAAGTGCCTGCGGAGTCAGGGGACGGGCATTCTCGGGGATTTGGGAAGTCTTTTGATCCTGGTTCTGTCGATCCTGAGAAAAGGTGTGATCCCTACCCTCCTGTAGCTCCTGTAAAACATTCAGCAGCGGCGCCTGCCGCTGCAGCTTGAGTGTCAGCTAATTCCTATCCTCCCCTCGCGTCCGCAACTTTACAACTCAACGCCGAATCCTTTACGTGTTCACTCGACAGCGGCGCAGGATCGGCGGCACCCGATGGCGGAGGAGAGCGGCGCCTGCAGCTCTGTGCTCAAGAAGCGGGTCCGAGCCGCGGGCAGGGGCCGGCAAAAACGGCCCGGCAGCGACCAGGAACGGGAGAGCAGCGGGGAGGAGGGCAGCACCGAGGTGCGGAACGAGCGGCGGCGGGACACCCGCCAACCCCATGATCCGCAAGAGGGAGAGGCCGGAGTACGCGCCGAGCAGCAGCGCGGATCCTGCCAAGGAGATGGGAGTCACCTACAAAGCGACCAGGTCAGCGGAACCTGTTGGCCCAGGAGACATGGGAGCCACAGCAGTGTATGAACTGGAGACGGAGAAGGATGCTCAAGCCATCTTCGAGCGCAGCCAGAAAATCCAAGAGGAGCTGAGAGAAAAGGAAGATGATAAAATTTACCGTGGCATTAACAACTACCAGAAGTACGTGAAGCCCAAGGACACATCGATGGGCAACGCCTCTTCAGGAATGGTCAGGAAAGGCCCCATCCGTGCCCCGGAGCACCTGCGGGCCACGGTGCGCTGGGACTACCAGCCCGACATCTGCAAGGACTACAAAGAGACCGGGTTCTGCGGCTTCGGGGACAGCTGCAAATTCCTGCACGACCGCTCGGACTACAAACACGGCTGGCAGATGGAACAGGAGCTGGACAAAGGCTGCTACGCCTTCAACGACGATAAAAACTACGAGGTGAGCAGCGATGAGGAGGACGTGCCTTTGAAATGCTTCATCCGCAGAGGTTCCTTTAGGAACCCCGTGGTCACCAAGTGTCGGCACTACTTCTGTGAGAGCTGTGCCCTCCGGCGCTATCGCAAATCCCAGCGCTGCTGCGTCTGTGACAAGCAAACCAACGGGGTATTCAACCCCGCCAAAGAGCTCACGGCGAAATTGGAAAAACACAAAGGAGAGGAAGAAGAGGAGCAGCAGCCAGAACGCGGAGAGGATCCACAGTAGCAGAACACGTTTGGTACGTAACTGAATAAAGCTTTAGTAAGAGAAAAAAGAAAAAAGAGATGCAGAAGCAGCAGCCATGGTGTCCTTAATGAGAGGCCCGTATACAGCGACTCGTTTCTTGTTTCCCTTAACTTTGATAAAGGCCTTCTGCTCTCTCGGGAAGATGCCTACCAGGGAAATGACTGCAGCCCTGAACACCAGGTGTGAATGTTTCTCCTTTATCTCCCAGAACGATGGGACGTGGCATGGTTGAATGAGTGGCTGATAAGGGGCACAAAAGTCTGCCCTGCCAGCTGTTTGGGGGTGTAGCTGTTTTGTCCTTCCCCCTGCACGTTCCCAAAACATATAAATACTCGAGTGTGTGTAATAAAGATAGATCCTGCTAGATGAAGCAGTGCTCTCTGTTTGTTCTTCTCCAAGCTGCTGCAAAATTTGCCAACGGGGCCATCCTGCCAGGAGCTGAACATCTGGCTCCTATTGACAAGGGACAGGACAAAGTCCACTCGAGTGTAACTGGAGCAGAGGGATTAACTTTTGTTTTCAATTCAACCCCTCAGAGAAGCAGAATCCTGTTCTCTACATCAGCCCATCCTCACCGGTTACTCTCATTAAGGACCTGATTTAAAGTTCCTCCGTTCACCAAACAGGCAGGCAGCAAATCAATCCAGCCTTTAAAACCCCAAAACTCAATCCCATTCAGCACAAACTGATGACACAGACCTTGGACCTGCCTCTGTTTGGGTCTGGCTTTATGAGCAACCCGATCCAAGCTCACCATGTGGGAGCACAGCAGCAAAATCCTGGATGCAAACAACAACCCCCCGGCGTCCAGGGAGGACTCACCGAAGCAGCAGCTCTTTGGGCAGTTTTTTGTTGATCGCAGCTTCATCGTTGTTTGAGAACATCTGCAAATAGAAAAAATGACACCATTTAGCCACATCTCAAGGGAACAAACCCTGCTTTACTCCAGGGAAGAAGTGGTTGGTTAATGAGGCCATTTCCAGACATCTGGACTGATAAATTCCTAACAGATAAACTTTGTGCTGCAGCTTTCCAGCTCCTGGTCTGGACCACAGCTGGGTGGGGTATTACATCAAAATATCTTAAAATGTGGTGCAAGGATGCTCTGTGGATTGAGAGATTAAATAGAAACTGAGATTTGCAGCTGTTTTAGTCAAGTAAATGATAATCAGGATGTGCTTGTGAGTTGGCACTGACTGGGGAGACTCCCTCAGCATTTTGGGGGGTGCCCCAAGGCACAGACACATCAAAACCGGGAGGTTTTACAGATCAAACCTCTGGCCAAGGGGCTGAAGGGAAGAGGAAGAGGAGTCCAGCAGCCCAAATATCCACCAAACAGAGGTGGAAGGTGCAGGTGTAGCAGGGCTGGTTTCTGTGATGGAAAAGGTGAACAGAGAAACAACAAACTCTTGCAGGGCCCAGAACGTTCTCCCAGCCCTCAGGAGCGCTGGGACAAACAGAACTGATTTTTAAACCACCAAGAAGGGTTTAAAGGGAGTTGTGATCTCTGGTGCTGCACCAGGAGGAGGGATAATGCTGGGAAAGCTCCGTGTTCTTCCAAGGCAATGAGGCCAGAGCTGGTTCCTGTATCCCTCCAAATCCATGGACGACACCTGATGCACTTGGAATGGACTCTGGGACCAGGTAAAACCATCTCAGGCACTCTAAAAACGGGAGAACCTTTATTTTTTGCTAAGGATTCCCAAGGAAAATAGAGAGCAAAGCCTCATGTGGCTCGTGAGAACTATCTAAATAAACACAGTTCTAAGATTTGGTATTGTGAGGCCGTGGGGAAAATCCAGCAGCTCCCAAACACCCTGTCCCTGAGCATGGATCCATCACATCCCAAATATCCTGTCCCTGAGCATGGATCCAATCCCACCACATCCCAAATAT
>NW_024581094.1:1467669-1476765 GCF_017639235.1 Corvus kubaryi | reverse complement strand
ATATCCTGTCCCTGAGCATGGATCCAACACATCCCAGATATCCTGTCCCTGAGCACGGATCCAATCCCATCCCCCATCAAAGCACCCACCATAACCTAACATGAAATCCAATGTGAAAATCCAATGTACAGCCTTCAAATGCTCCAATCAGTGATGGAAATCTGGGAATTGAGGAACCATCATCCCCAGAGAACACCAAACCTCAAGACTTTAGAGTCAAACGCTGGGCTCCCAAATCCCCGTTCGCTTTTGCGTTATCCCAAGGCACCAGAGCACGATGCTGAAGGGGAACTCTCAAACTTCCTTCCCAAAATGTCACCAGCAGAAGTGCTGCTCTCCCCACAGACCCTTTTATCACTTCCCACCAGGAATATCACAAGTCCTGAGCAGGATCCAGACCGGCAGCTCTCAGCCCAATTTGCTGCCGATTAAACGAAGTTTTGCCATTCCCAGCCAGCACAGCTCCAAGGGCTTTTCCCTCAGACCTCCACCCTGGAGCCACAGTGGGTGGGGACAGACATTCCCAAGGCTGGGAAAGCAGCCCCTGTGCATCCTGGGACAGGACCAGCTAATTAAATTGATTAGCTCATCGATTAGGAAATCGAGGAAATCATGGAGAGAGCTCTAATGGAGGAGGAATGCAGAGGAACTATTCATGGGAAAAGGAGATGTGATTTCTTTCCCCCCCCCAATTACAGGGGCACACAGGTAGATCCAAACCCTTTCCCACAACTGTCCAGACTTCTGAACCAGGACCCTCCTCCCAAAGAAAGGATCAGAGAAATTAAAGCAGCAACCAGAGAGCAAGAGCAGACTTCCAAAAAGGAACCAGAGCAGAACAGAACAAGAGCAGGAAGGGTTAAAACAGAGATTCCAGAAGGAGCCAGGAGCCTCCTCTGCCTGATCACAGGGAACTCAGCCCATCAAATCCCTCAGCAGCAAAATCTCACCTCGATTCCAGCACAAATCCCATCCCTAGCCTGGTTTCTGCAGGAGTTTCCCTTTGACCAGCACTAATCGAAAGGAATGTTTGTTTTTTGTCTTACTAAAAATAGTCCTTGGACTTAAAACATGATGGGGCCCAGGCAAGATGGGCTCTGTGGTAGAACCTCAGCTCTGGAATTCCCCCTCCCCTGGAAGGCTGGGAAGAGCCAGGGTACATCTCCAGACCTATTTTCTCCAGCCTTCCTCCAAAGCCTGAGGCTCAGATGGCAGAGGCTGGGAGAAAACAGGCTGGAATTGGGATTTTGCTAAGTCATGGCAGCACGTACAGCTAAATATACCATGGACATGGGGACTTTCTGGCAAGTCCATACAAAAATAAAGCTCTGAAAAAATGTCAGAGGCTATTCTAGACTTCCAGGCTTTCAAAACACTTCTAGGGATAAAAACGAAATGCCCCGAGTTTGCTTTTCTTAACATCTCTTTCATCCTCTTTAATACCAGGTGTTGTCCAATAGAAGAAATTCTTTTGGACAGGACACAGAAAAACACATTTTTCATGTATGTAAATTTTCAGTTCTGTACCAGACACAGAATCTTCCACCAAGGAGCAACTTTGGTGCCGTGTGAAGCCATGTGGGATATTGGGAAGCAATTCCTGGCTGGGAGGGTGGGGAGGCCCTGGGATGGATTTCCCAGAGAAGCTGTGGCTGTCCCTGGATCCCTGGAAGTGTCCAAGGCCAGGTTGGATGGGGCTTGGAGAACCCTGGGACAATGGAAGGTGTCCCTGTGGAGCTGGATGAATTTTAAGGTCCAGCCCAAACAGTTTGAAATTCTATGAAATCAAAGAAGTTTATAAAAACAGATGGGCAAAAGTGACCAAAAGGTAAAGCTGTCACAGCCTTACACTCAGCACAACGTGCAATTGCCCATTTGCTTTAAAAACTCTTCCTTTGCCCTCAAGAATATAAAGAACGTGACAAATTGGCTCCATTCCTGAAGCAGTCCTGCAGATGTGGCTAACTCCCACATTTCCCTGCTCACAGGGCAGGGGACAGAGCTGCTGCTCAGGCCTCAGTCACATCAGGGCTGTGTCACCCTGAACTGGGTCACCCGTGTGCCACCACCCAGGACAGCTGGCAGCGTCTGAGTGTCCCTGCACAGGGAACACCCACGTGCCCAGGAGGATGTGAACAGCAGCTGGTGCAAGGTGTGGGCGCAGCAGCTCGGCCCAGACGGGCGTCACTGGAGCTCCAGTTCAAAGCATGGCTTTGTGTCATTACTGCAGCCGCTCATCTGGTGGGGCTTTGCCACGGATCAGGCTCCAAAATCCATGGAAGCACTTGGCTCTCTCCTGGCTCATGGAATCAAAAGTAGTTTGGGTTAGAAGGGACCTTAAAGCCCACCCAAGGCCACCCCCTGCCATGGGCAGGGACACCTCCCACTATCCCAGGGTGCTCCAAGCCCCGTCCAACCTGGCCTCGGGCACTTCCAGGGATGGCGAGTCCATATCCTCTCTGGAAAACCCATTCCAGGGCCTCGCCACCTTCACAGGGGGGAATTTTCCCCTCACATCCAATCCAGGCCTGCTCCATCAGTTTGAAGCCTTTTCCCTTGTCCTGTCCCTCAATTCCTGATGCAACCTCAGCAGCCCCAGTGCCAAAGCCAACACGGTGTCAGCCCGATGCCCACTCTGAACCCAAACACTTCAAAGCAGAAAATTCAAAGCTCGATGGAGAAAAAGGGATAAAGATAATTCAGAGCTTCAGTGGCTGCAGGGTTAGAGGAGGCAGCTGGGCCAGTTGTGACAGTGAGACACAGAATCATCCACCTTGATGTTCACTCCAGGGAAAAAGAACCTGGATCTGGCACCGCTGGAGAGCATGAGGCTGCCTGGGAAGCACCAACACAACACCAAGGGCACCACCAGGGAGACACAGAGAGGGGAAGGGAGAAGGTGACACCTATTTCTGTACAAAAACCAACCAAGAGACACCCACAGAGGTGGGCAGGAAATAAAAGCCATGAACATTCCCAGAAACACAACCAATAAAGCGCTGCACGTCTCTATACTAAGCAAAGCTCATGCCACAGGAACAACGCAGAACTTAAACCCATAATCTATGAAATATTAGTAAATATTGTCATTTTAAACCACTCCTACTTGGTTTACTTGTGGGACAGCACCTGTGTGAGATGACAAACTTGTTACCAAAGCAGTGATGGTGTGCTGAGGATGAAACTGCAGCTGCTCTGAGACCTGGAGCTCACTGCCCTCATGGGCCTCTTCTAACTCAGGATATTCCAGGGTTCTGTGAGCCTTGACCCACGAGGAAATGCTGGCCAGACCCTCCACTGCTGCACAGAACCACAGGAAATTAAGCAATTCAAACCAAGCCAGAAACCAGGATGCAATTATTAATTATTAGAGAGCAAATAATGCGCTCTGGAAACTGGTTTTAGGTTGGGAAAGGTGGGGAATCAACCACTGATGGCAGAAATTAAGGATTACATCCATAGCTTGAATATTTTGGAGTTTACATCCCACCCAGTCTCTATCAAGACACTTTGGAGATGAACCTTCCAAGCTCTCAAAGTCTTTTCTCTTCTGAAACCTCTGTGTGAATTTGTTCAGAAATTAAACCCTGAGTCTGAGATGCACTGGGAGGTTTCTCCAGCTGTAAGGCTGCTGGCTGCCAGCCCAAATTCCAGGATTTCTGGTAGAATTTGTACCAATTTTATCTGTTATTGTCCACATGGAGATGAACAAGCCCGGTACAGTCACTGACACAAGACAAACCTCACCCACAACTCCAATCTAATAAAAAAAGCTGAGCACCAACCACAAAACAACAAGAAAAATGTGGAATTTACTCTGCATTTCCTTTGGAAAAGCTCAGTGAAGCTTTGACACAGCTTCTTACAAACACGGTCAGTATGTACTGACACCTTGCCTTGAGTTCTGCTCATCTGGGGAAAAAATTCCACTGCTGTGACAAAGCTCAAATAACAGAGACATCGGTTCCCTTCCCAGGACAAGATTGCGGGAAGCAGCAGCTGGAACAGGCTGAGCTGCCTTCCTGGAGGCAAAGCAAATATTACACTGCAGAGATAAGTCACAGTGAAGTGACAGCGAAATCCAAGGGCTCCTCGGAGGACGCCATCCAAAGAATGAAGTTGTTTACATCCACAAGCAGCTCCGACCGAGGGAATCTTCCCTCCAGCCTGTAGTTACATAGGGAATTTTATTTAAAAACCCATCCAGTTTAATCTGCATTAGGTCTCCAAGGAAATGGCTGGCTGCTGGATGAAGCCAGGCTGTCACAAGCTCTGGTGTGGCTGTCGGGATGCTCCGTTGGGATAAGGAGGGATGGGAACGCGGCCGCTGCCCGCCTGCCCCGCGCGGTGCCACGGCCACGCTCGCCCCGCTGGCTCCCAACCAGGGCTCTGCTCAGGCAAAATCCTGACTAAGCAGGACAAACAGAAATAGACCCCAGCCAAAAAGGCTTATTATAGGCTTATTATAGGCTTAATATTCCTAAAAATAGCTGGATAGGCAGGGAACTGGATGGGCACTGTCGCATCGCCGCTTCCTCGGTCGCTGTTTAGTTGGGAAAGTTTAAATTCCTGCTGGGATGGAGGAGCTATGTGAGTCCAGCCTGCATTAGGGACAAATTGAATAAAGAGGCTTTTTCTGAGGTTTTTTGAACCAGCAATGATCCAGAGCTCAGTCAAACCCTACAGGAATGGAGCCCAGGATGAAGCTCTTCCCGCTGCACATCCCTCGATGCAGGAACTGGCCCGGAGGGAAACCCCTCAGTGATGGATGGGCAAAGGGACAAGGTCGTGTTGCTGCCTTCAGAAAGGAAAACTCCACAGGCACAGGTGAGATACTAAAACCCCACTGATTTCAGACCTCCCATTTCAGCTGCCACGTGTCCATATCCCACTGAAAGGGAACCCCCCAGAACCTGCTGCCAGGTACCAACCGGGCACATTCAGCTGCTTTTTGTTCACCTGTTTTGTTCTCCTCCCCTAGTCCTGCTGCCAGACAGTTCTCCCCAAACAAACCATCCCAAACCACACCTACACCCTCCCCGTGCTCAGCTGAAACCACAATTCCAGCCCCCCCCCCCCCCAGCCCCGAGTTACCCGACGGCCACCGGCTGCATCCGAGCGGCTCCTCCCGGGTGGCCCTGGCAGGACCTGGAGCAGCCTGGGGACAGCTCAGGGAGGCAGCAGCTCACAGTTAATCAGCTTTGATTTCCCAGGAGTTGGATCTGGGGCTGAATGAAAAAACACCCCCGAACGTCAGCGGCTCAAGGCCGGGATCACATGGATGGGGCGGCACAAACCCCATTCCGGCTGTCAGGGCTGCTCCAACCCCGCCGGAGCGGGGCCACCAGGGACACCCAGGCTCCCCAAAATGTCCTTTGTAGGGGCTGCTCTGACCAGCACCCCACAAGTGACACCCGAGGACTCGGTGAGCTAGCACAGATATCTGATTGAAAATGGTGCTGCTTTCTCACACACACCCTGCAAGGTTTTAAATATAGATCGCTGCCCATAAGAACAACATCCAGGCCCAAAAAGGAACAGTATAAATAAGACAAAGACTTCCTGACTTTCCCAGGACAGCCTATGGCACAGTCCCTGGCCATAAAACACCCACTACCACTATTTATTTTTCTCATTTTAGAAGCTCAATTTAGCAGGGCAGCGGTTTACTACAAATACACTTGGAATGGATTAAAAAAAAAAAAACAACATCAAACCCAAAACCTGAGACATGATTCAGTATTTTCAGCCTAAACCCAAGACTTATCCAGCTCTCTAAGGCTCATCACAATTCAAATAAGCTGCTTTGATAAATTATAGTTCTGCCCCTCCCCAACACCTGCAATTCTGTTATTATTACGGGTAATATTATCATTATTATTATTATTGGTAATAAGGTGTTTTTTTCACTGCTGGGTTTGTATCCAGCTATTATGTAAGAGAATGCTGGGATCATTGGCATAAATATTTGGAAATAAAGGCAAATGATGGTGTCTTAAAAAAAAAAAAAAAATCCACCTGAGGTGTGAAGAGCATGGGAGGAGTTTGCCCCAAAGGAAAACTGCTGGATCACGCAGGGATGCACAAACCCGTGCAGATCCAGGTTTCACCCCGATCGGGGAGGATAAAACCCTCCCAGGGTTGACTTTCCCAATGGTGTGACTCAAAGGGAGCTCCCAGCCAGGCAGCCAGCGAAAACAGTAATTACTGCTGTGTCCCAGGCCCCAATTAATGACGGTGTCCGAAGTAAATGGGATGTGCCCGTGGGTGCCGGCTCCGAGTCCCTTTCCCGTCACGCAGGCGGTGATGCTGGACAGGCACAGCCCCTGTCCCCAGGGACACCCAGGCTCCCCAAAACGGCCCTTGTAGGGACTGCTCTGACCAGCAGCTCCCAGTGAAACCACCCTGGGGATCCCTGTGTCATTCACCACCGGAATCTGCCTGAAAATTCATCTCTGGAGTCAGACACAAAATCATGGAATGGTTTGGGTGGGAAGGACCTTAAATCCCATCCAGTGCCACCCCTGCCACGGGCAGGGACACCTCCCACTGTCCCAGGTTGCTCCAAGCCCTGTCCAGCCTGGCCTTGGACACTTCCAGGGATGGAGCAGCCACAGCTTCTCTGGGAAACCTGTGCCAGGGCCTCAGCAACCTCACAGGGAGGAGTTTATTCCAAATATCCAAACCCTTCCTCTTTTAGTTTAAAACCCTCCCCTTTTTCCATTTCATTATCTGCCTGTGGAAAAAGCCACGTGCCCCTGGTGGGGGGGTGGAACTGGATGAGCTTTAAGGTCCTTCCAACCCAAAATCCCATCCCGTGATTCTGTAAAATCCGTTTGCCAGGGCCAACATTCCCATTGTCACCCAACCCATTCACACAACTCCTGGCAGAGGGAGAAGGAAGAAATGAATCCTGCTGGGGGCAAAAATAGCAATAAAAATTTGGGACACCAGCTCTGTCTGTCAGGTGACACAGGCCGAGGTCAAAAGCCATTTTCCTGGTGAACCCTTCCAACCTCCCTGGGGCCTGGGTCAAACCCTTTTGCACAACCAACTTGATTTTCACTTCCAACTCTCCCTGAATCCCTCTTCCCTCTACTCAAGCCCCAGGAGCAGCACAGTGGGGATGTGAAACAACTCGTGGTTTACATCTCTTCCTATCTCCTCGTTGAAACAGCCCCTTGGAACCAAATAAATTAACAGTTCATTATTCACCTGCCCAAATGAAGGGCTGGTTTCAAAAGCATTACGTGTGATGTGGCACGACACCGAAATTATAAATAAGTGGGGGTGGGGGAGGGAACAGGAACAGGGAAAATCTATCAGCTTGGACACCTCCCTCCTAAAATCTTTTACAGTTTTTCTCATTATCTATGAGCCACATCGTGAGATGCCATCCAAAATAAAACTATTTCAGCTGTGCCACCTCAGGTGTTCCCTGGGTTATGTCACCAACAGCTTCTCTTCCCATATAAAATCAAATTCCATGGGAATTGTTCATCAGTTTTTGCAAGGAGAGTCGGAGCAAAGTTTTCCCTGCTCCCTGCCCTGTTTGTGTCCCTCTGTTTACACAACCTCCACTCCTTGGAACAGCAAAGCCCCAACCAGGAGCACAAGGAGCAGCCCAGGAAAGGGAACAGGGACAACCCCAAAAGGATCAGCTCTGAAGCCAAACCCCCTGAAAATACAGGAACAGAGGCAGGAATGCAGCAGATTCCAAAATGGGATTAGGGTCAGTGAGATTATTCAATTCAGCTTTCTGAACACAGACAGGATTAATTATTAGAAGGCAACTCAATTTTGGAGCATTTGAAGTTTCCCATTCTGCTTCCAGCTTAGCTCATTTCCCGTCTCTACAGTCAAAGACCTGGGAACTACAGAGGTTCAGAAAGGTCAGAATTCCCTCCCACGGAGGATCCTGAATCCAGAAGAGAAATGCCATGGATCGATGCATTTCTCAGGCTGAAGGTGCTCACAGGGCTCACCATAGACTCTCACTCCTCAGAGACAGCCCTGGAGTTCCCACTGATCCATTTTTAACAGGACAAACCGCCCCATGGACACACACACTCTACAGCCAGGAGCAGCTCCTGCTCACTGGAGGGTCTGGAGACTCCCAGAGGAAGCTGGAAAGGATGGAGCTTTTTGTGTGCTGTTGTTTTTGAGGATGTAGAGGAGACTACACGGAGGGTTTACAGTCGGGGGGGGAAAAAAAAAAAGAACTGGAATTACTTAATGCTGACAACGTGGCTCAGGGACACCCAGGACACCTCCAGGTGACATCCCAAGGCACAGGAACATGGACAAGATGGATTAAGGGAGTGCTGAGAACTTGGGCCTTGGTAAATGAATCCTCCAAGAGCATCAGGACTCACTCAGAAGCACCAGGAGATGCCTCCCCTCCTCTCTGCTGTTATTTGGCTGCTCTTCACCAGGCAGGAAGCAGAGAAATCCCAAATATAAGCACGGATTGGGATCTGTCAGGGCATGTTCCACATGAAACCGACACCACAGAGAATTAGGAGTCAATCTGGGTAATGTTTTCCCTTTTTGTTTGCTTTGCTGCAGTAAGTGGTGATTTTCTCTGCGGTGGCCACACCTCCTGTAAAGGGACTACTCCGAATATGCTCGTGGGGCCGGGCATGGCATTCCCAGGAAAAAGAGAATTCCACTCTTCCTGGAATCAGAAACCCACATGCAAGTCCAATTCAAGGAGCTTGGCCCATATTCCACACCGTATTTTATTCCTACAGTAAGGAATTATTATCATTATTGGAGCCCCTCACGACTGGATTTGTGAATTGCCCAACAACAATGGCTCAGGAATCTGTTTATGTGGCTCAGAAAAACACAATAAACGAAGTGCAAACCCAACCCAGCCTCCCCCTCAGCAATTCACTCCTTATTTCAAGTCAAGTGAAACAGACACTATCTATTAGTCACAGCCCCAGATTGGGCTATTTTTACCCCAAAATAAGATTCCAGACTTAAAGGCCCTACTTCCCCCTCCTCAGCCAAGGGAACTACCCTGGCAGTACCCACAGGTGAGGAGGAGGAAGAGGAGGAAGAGGAGGAAGAGGAGGAAGAGGAGGAAGA
>NW_024581094.1:1451380-1467659 GCF_017639235.1 Corvus kubaryi | reverse complement strand
AGAGGAGGAAGAGGAGGAAGAGGAGGAAGAGGAGGAAGAGGAGGAAGGAGAATTAATCACCCATTGCCTTCATGACCTTCCAATATTCCACAGCTCTGAACAGCAGCTCCCAGTCTCCACACACTTCTGCCCAATTTTCCCCCTGTCCCACGAAATGTGAACTCTCACAGAACTCTCACTTGTAAAGCACAACCATTACAAACTGGTTTCTAGGAAGCACAGAGGAATTTCCACCCATCCTGCCCCTCTGAAAAACAAATCTATTTCTAAGTGTGAACACAGAATTTGGAAGCTCTTCTGACCAACGTAACCTCACTGGAAAATCATGGATTTAAAGGAAAACAGCTCCAAAACTTTCCAGGTTATACAGGTGGGTCAGAGATAATCCGTGCTGGTGTAATAAAGGATGCCTTGGATTTATGATCATGGACTGGTTTGGGTTGGGAGGGACCTTAAATCCCATCCAGTGCCACCCCTGCCATGGGCAAGGACACCTCCCACTGTCCCAGGTTGCTCCAAGCCCCATCCAACCTGGCCTTGGGCACTCCCAGGGATCCAGGAGCAGCCACAGCTTCTCTGGGCAAAACACGTAACCAAAACAGCCAAGAAACAGGATGATGTTTAAAGGCACTTCTTGTAGCTCAAAATAAGCCTTTCTATAACACACCAACTCTTCCTGTATAAATATAGGTTTTAAAAATTAATTTAGGTCTCAAACGCTCCTTGAGCATTTTGCTCGTTTTCCAGCTCGTCTGTTTTTTACTATAAGAAGAAAATAACATTCCAGCAAAAAAAAAAAAAAAAAAAAAAGAAACCCCACCCAAAACACTCCAAACAAAGCTCTTCCCCACTCTTTTTCCCCAATGAATTGGGTTCATCGTGTCCTGGTGCAACCCTGACGAAAACCCTCCCAAAATTGGGATGAACTCCAGCACTGCAAGACAAAGGCTAAGGGAGCAAAGGATAGGAGACATTTCCCCCCCAAAATCTGTCACCAACCTGCTTTTACTCTGTGCTCTGTAACCAGCCACTCTGCAGCAGTGCAAAATAAAAGAAGCTCTCAGGGGGCAAATCAATCAATCAATCAATCAATCTGTGCAGGCAAGAACAGCCCAGAACAGTAAATACAATAACCCTGGATAACGCAGGGCGCACGTGCAGGCTCCTCTCCGGAGCTCCCAGGGTGAGCCCAATGTTTTTAACACTGGATGCTACAGAAACAGGAATATTAGACCACTAAAAAAAAAAACCAGAGCCCACCCCAAACTCACACTGCTGCGGATTTCACACGGGTTTGAGAGAGGAAGAAAACAACCCCACGTGCAGTGTTAGACCACCAGCATTTCCTGCACCTTTCCCAACTCCAGGGCTGAGGAATTCCACACCGAGCTCTGCGGAATCAGAGCCTCTTCAGCTCACCATTAAACAGCATTTTCCCCCGATCGCCATCCCACCCCTTTCCACCGAGGAGGAACAGCCACATCTTTACCATTTCAGGCTCTTTTTTGTCCCCCACACGGGCCGGGCAGTCTGGAGAAGGAGCGGGCAGGGATTTCCATCCTCCACAGCCTCTCGGAGCGATGGGAAGTAAATCCTGCTGCTGCCCTTCCTCCCTACCCCCCTCCTCCTCCTCCCCCGGGAAGACAGCTGGGACAACAATGCGGCTGGAATCGCCCTGGCTCCACACTCCGCTTTGTGCCATGTCCTTTGAATAGATCTCATTGTTTACCCTCCTCTCCTTCCGTCCTCTCCATCCCCCACCTCCCTGTAAGCAAAATTTTTTTTCCCCCCGGCTACTGCCCAAAAAAAAAAAAAAAGCGGCGCTGGGACCCCCCCTGAACCAAAGGTTGTGGTGTTTTCCAGGCGCAATTCCCCACATCTCCTGCTCCATCATCAACTTCGCTGCCAGCGCTCACAGCCGCAGCAACACGTTGGCAGCAGCTCTGTCCCCCGGCCCCCCCAAACCCACCCGGGGGAACCCCCAAAATGGGGCGGGGGTTTCACACCGGCACCCCCCAGACTCGGACCCCCCCCACCGCACCCACAGATCCTCCCCAGCCCCATTCATAGAAGGGCCCCCCCTCAGCCCCCCACGGGAGTTTAAATCAGACGGGGGAACCCCCTCCCCAAAACGGATGGGGGGGGGGGAAGAAGGTTCACACCAACACCCCCCAAGCCCGGGGGTCACAGCCCTGAGCCCCCCGCGTTCCCACAGTCACCCCCGAGCCCCAGCCCCATTCACAGACCCCCCCCCCGGGAGTTTACATCCATCGAGAGAACAACCCCCCCCGAAAATGGAGGACTGGAGGGGAGAAGCTTCACCCCAGCCGCCCCCCAAACCCGGGGGTCACAGCCCTGAGCCCACCCGGCCACCCACGGCCGCGACCCCCCTCCCAGCCCCATTCAAACAGCCCCCCCCGCCCCCCCCCCCCCCCCCCCGCGGCCCCGGCGCCCGGGGGGGGCCCTCGGGGCCATCAGGGGGGGATCACACACACACAACCCCCCGCAGCCCGGCCCCCCCAGCGCCTCCCCAGCCGGGCCAGGCCGGGCCTCCCCCTCCGCGGGGCCAGCCGGGGCCTCACCTCAAAGCGGCTCTTAGTGACCCCGTTCATCTCCCTGCGCATGGCGGGGCCGGTGCGGGGGCGGCGGGGGACGCGGGGCCCGGAGGGTGCGGGGGTGCCGGAGCGCGGCCTCCGCCCGGCGCCGCCGCCGCGTCCGCTCCGGCCTCAACTTCGACCCAAAACAAAAACACTCCGCACCTGCCAGCAACGCGCGCGCTCATTGGACGGCGCGGCCGCCGCGCGCCGCGAGGGGGGGGGGGGGCCCGGGGGGGGGGGGGGGGGGGGGGAGGGGGGGGGGGGGGGGGGGGGGGGGGGATGGGAGCGGGTCCGGGGAGAGGGGAGAGGAGGGAGAGGGGAGAGGGGCGCACAGCGAGGGGGGAATGAGGGGTTTGGGTGGTCGCGGAGGGGGGAACCGGGAGTGCCCCGCGGAGGGCGATGGGGGAGAAAAGAGGGGTGCGGAGAGGAGGGGGACGGGAGCGGGGAGAGAGGAGGGAGGGGAATGGGGGACGGCGGAGGGGTGAGGGGAGCGGGACTGCCCGGGGGATCGAGGGGAAGCGGCGCGGGGTTGGGGGTGTGCAGGACCGGGGCTGTCCCGGGGAGGGCGAAGGGATGGGGAGGGAGAGGGACGGGGCGGGGGGGGACACACGACCGAGGCTCCCCCGCCCCCCCACCTACCCCGCAGGCCGCCGCCCCCATCGCGCCGCCGCGGGGGTCTTCCCGCCCCCTCCCCCGGTGCGGAGCGAGGGGCGCTGCCCCCCTTGCCGGGGGTACGGGACCCCCCCGCCCCGCGGGTGCGGGGGCCGCAGGATCCTCCCCCCGGTGTCCGGGGGGCTGCGGGGATCGGGGGTCCCGGGAGGGGAGGGGGGGGGCGTCCCCCGCCCCTCCGCTCTCTTCCGGGAGCAACGAGTTCAGCCAATCAGCGCCCCGCCTCCGGGTGACGTCATGGTGATGTCATTCTAGCGGGAAAATCAAGCGTGGCGGGGATGCCCTTCTCGCCCTCCCCCCATCACGGAGGCGAGAGCTTTGTACCAAAGGGGTTTATTTGCATGTAAATAAACATGTTCTCTGCAATATTTCCAAAAAAGTTGAAATTCCACTTTCCGCCCAAAAAAAACTGCCGCGGGAGCCGGGATATTTACAATTCCAGCGATTTTCCAGCCAGGGATTTATGTACATCATGATAATCGAGGAAAAGAACCAGTTTCTTTTAATCTCCGTGTTCACTTCACCACCTGAGATTAAAAGGTTTGGCTTATATTTAATTTTCACTTTTATCTTTCTGAATACTGAAAGATGTAAAATAATTGAGAATAAGCAAAAATATTCCAAAAATAAACCATTTCTCAGAGCCCGAGCACTGACACCCCAAAGCCTCTGCGTGGTCACACACCTCAGCTCTCCCAGGACTGACGTCATTGGAAGGGGACAGGGCACCAAAATGGGGTGAAGAGCTTTAAATCTGGGACTCGTGCCTCCCGCAGTGGCCAGAGGAGACGTTGTTCCCTCTGTTCCCGCCTTCCACAGGGGGAATTTTGGATACTGAGCTTTGGTCTGGGTGAGGGGAGAGGAAACATGTGCAGCTCGTTCCTTTAAAACACATTTTTGTGTCAATTTCGCTGCTGAACGGGACTTCCTGCCAATTTTTTGTGTGCTTCGACAGCAGGAAAACACAGCTCTGGCTAAGGACAAGTCCAGGGGAGCCAACCTGTGGGATTCCCAGCCTGGATTCCACTTGAAAGTGCTTCTTCTGGAAGGCTGGTTGTGCCCTCGCACAACTCGGAACGGATCGAAGGGCTTGTGTCAAAAGAATGGGTTAAATAAAAACAGGAGAGGGGGGCAGGCAGCGCTCCGGAGGCTGAGCCGGCACCGTTCCCAACGCAGCCCCTGGAGCAGGGGCTCCAGCTAAATTCCTCTGGGATTGTATCCCTGACATCCTCTTCATCACTCGATTCCGACGCTGCGTGAAGCAACAGCGTTTGCTCCAGGTTTGGATTTAATTCCCACTTTCCTATCGTTTCAGCCCCTGAGGACGGGAGCTCTGGTGAGGGGGAGGTTGTGGTGTGCAGGACACCCAGGAGCAAGGGATAAATATTGGAAAATATGAGAAGGGAAAGTTCTCCAGAGCTGGGGGAAGCTTGGGAGAAATTCAGGCTCCCACGCTCTGCAGGAGCCCCGGAATTAAACTGGAGGCAGAAGGAAGAGGTGAAAAATCCCTACAATTAATGGGATAGTTGCCAACCTACTGAAAAGGCACCGGCCTTTCCAAAAAGCTGGGAACCAAACAGCTTTCCTGGGGTATCCCAGGATGGGAAATTTTAAAAGTTCAAAAGAAACTCAAATCCTTGACATCTTTTCACGCTGCATCCCCAAAGGTGAAGTGTAACCCCCACTCCCACGGGGAAATCCTGGCCTCCAGAACTGACAGCAAAATCCTGTGGGAGCAGGATCCTGCTCAGTACATAATTCCAAAGGAGATGTGTTTGCAGAACTCCTGATTTCCCACATTCCTCTTCAGTGAATCAGATGAAACTGCTTTTAAAAATAAAACACTCTCCTGAGTCTCTTTTCCTTTCAGGGACCACAAGATCAGCCTGGAGAGGATGCCTGAGTCATGCTCCTAATTCCAGCCAAAAGGGGAAAATCCATCTTTTAAGGAAATCAATGCTTCTCCTGCAACTCTGATCCCAGCTGAGCCACTCCGGGACTGTTTTCCAGGCAGTGCCAGTGCCAAGCAGGACACGGCTCCGTCGGCCGGACAATCCTTCCCAGGGCAGTGCCTGTGTGTGTGACCACAATTCCCAGCTGAGCAGCACGAGGGGATTCCAGGGAAACTCGCTGGTGCAGACAGGAGTCCCTTTTCCACGGTGATTTGCTGGAATTTCACCACGCTGGAATGTCACCAAAGCTGCAGAGCCGCCCAAACCCACGGGCTCTACCCAAATTCCCGTCGGGGGAAAACAAGGAGCACGAGGCAGAGGCATTCCCACATGGAGGTGAATAAATAGCTAAAACAAAAGGGAAGGCAAACCCAAGGCAGCAGCAATCCCTCAGAGCTGTGACCTGGGATAAAACCTTGATTTCCATGAGGCACCGGAGGCACCGCGCTGAGCCGGGCATTGAACGAAGGAATGCCGTGGGAACAAGAGAAATTAAAAACCTCGTGGTTTTCCTTCTTCCAAAGAATTAAAACCCAACCCTAAAACATTTCCTAAAGTAATTACTTTTAAAACTTCCTACATCCAAAAGGAGCTTATCCTGAATGGGAAGAGGGCAGAGGGACTGGGATCTCCCAGACCAGCCTATGTCTGTTTGCCCCATTTGGGAGCTGCTCCCACATTCCCACGCTCGGCTTCACCCCCGTTAATTCCAACAGGGATGATAATACTTGTAAATTCAGGAAGAATGGAAGTGCCCACAGGATGAAGGCCACAGGCAGGGACCTGGCTGCTGGCACTCACACCTTCTGCACAGACCTTGGTGGTCTGAAAATCTTGGAAATATCTTGGAAATACTTATTTTTCCCTTCTCCAAACACACCCCGTGAAGATCCGTGTGGCAAGTTTGGGATGAATCCTTCCTTCCTTCCCTCCAGGACCCGCAGGCCCTGCAGACAGCTCGTCTGGGAGAATTAATTGCCAATTAGAGCAACATCCATGAGATCATCATCTTCCTCCCCGATCAGGAACTCGGGGCTGGCCCGGGACGGCCGCTCGGCCGAGAGGATGGCACTGCTCGCCATGGACAGAGACTGATCCGCCGAGATCGGGGACTTGGACCAGCTCTCCGGCTTCATGCCGTGGGATTTCTTCTTGTCCCTGTCCTTATCCCGCTCCCGATCTCTGTCCCGGTCTTTGTCTTTCACTTTTTTCTTCTCCTTTTTGTGCTTCTTGTGTTTCTCGGCGCTGTACTCGGGCAGGGGCCGGATGCCGTCGTCGGAGCTGGGGCTGTTCTGGTAGGATTTCTCGGCGATGGAGGAGCCCGACTCACTCTCGCTGTCGATGTTCTGGGGGGTGTACGCCGGGGACTTGCTGTGGCTGGGGGAGCAGCGCTCGTGCTTGGGGGTGGAGCCGCTGATCAGGGGGGATCCGTAGCTTTTGGAAGAAGCCATCTGAGGCCTCAGGCCGTCCCCGCCCCCTTCCCCGGGTTTCTGCAGAGTTACTTTGGCTTTAATGCTGGGGGAACCACCATCGTGTTTGCTGATGATAATTTTGGCCACTCCAGTGCTTCCGACGTTTTTGGAATCCGAGTTCTTCTTGGAAGAGTCAACAGATCCTCCAGAAACAGAGACCTTCGATTTCTCCTTTTCGCTCTTCTCCCGCTTTCCCTGGAACTCCCCTCCAGACATGTTGTGTTTGGAGGACATTGTATGGCTTGAGGAATTGGAACTCGGCCCCATCTGTCCATCCATGGGGTCGTCTCCGCCAGGCCCGCTCGTGACCACCCCGTGCTTCAGCTTGTCTATGACTGCGGTCAGCGATGGCTTCTTGTTTCTGCTCGGGGACTTGCCTTTGGAGCTTCCATGCTGGTTCTGGGATGAAGACATGGAAGACCCACTGGATGAAAAGGAAGATGAAGATGCCGTGGAGGAATTGGACGAGGGGGGTGGTTTCTGTGACATAGACCCGGAGGAGCCCATTCCTGAAGACGATTTCATGCTGGAGCTTGAGCCAGTCCCAGACATGTGAGACCCACCGGAACCTGAACTGATGGGTGACTTTGCTTTAGACGACGGGGGAGTACCTGGGACAGGTTTCATGGGAGAGGCGAGTTTGTCAGAACCCCCCGAGGGTCTCGAGTGAGATGGAGAGATGTTTGGTTTGCTCATGGAAGGGTTCATGAGGGACGATGGCTTTCCTTGAGGTTTCATCTTGGTGCTGCCAGAGCCGGTGCTGAGGCCGTGCTTGGTGATGGGGGAGGATCCCGGCTTTCCCACCGACTGGGCTGAGCCCTTGGACTGACCCGAACCGGAGCCACCTTGGCTGGAGTAGAGGCTGCTGCTCATCTTTGAGCCAGAAGACCCTTCTGATTTGCTTTTAATTTTGCCTGAGGTTGAAGAGGAGGAAGAAGAGGAGGAGGAGGAAGAATGGCTATGATGGCTTTTGCTACTGGAGGAGGTGACAGAACCACTACTCGTGTACTGGCCGTGTGAAGACGGTTTGCCAACAGTCACTGTTCCTTTTGGGATCTGAATGGTTATTTTTGGAATAGGAGGAGTAGCTACCCCGGGAGGAGTCTGGGATCTGCCCGAACTCCCCGGAGACTTGGACCCACCTGTGCTTGCTGGCGGCGTGAAGGGCCTGTTAGACGAACTGTGAGATGGAGATTTCCCATCTGTCTCCTGCTTCTTCCGCTTTGGAAGTTTCTCTTTGCTTTTGCCATCACTGGATGGCGTCCGGCTGCGCTTCCCTGGCTTCCCATCTATCCCGGCACCTGCCATGGCACTTCCAGACCCATTGCCTTCCTTTACCCGTTTCTGAGACTTCTCTTTTCCTAAATCCCCTGTGTTCAGCAAAGGGCTCTGACCTCCACTGTGGTGCTCCATGATGTCGGAGGACCCCAGTGCTTTGCTGGCAGCTGCAATAATACTAAAATCCACCGTATCGGACGGAGTGCTCCCCTTAAATTTATTTTCCCCCCCGTCAGCCCCCAAGACTTGCACCCCCAAATTAGTTAGAGCCTGGGGGGCATAGCCCTTGAAATCGTCAGTGTCTCCGCTCTGACTGCTCTCATCAAAGTATTCCTCCCCAAAACCGCTCTGGCTCTGGCTGTTCAGCAAGTCAGGGTTGAAATCTACCCCGTCTGGAAAAAAATGGTTGGAGGAGTCGCTGTTGGGGCTCACAGCGGCGTCCGCGATCAGGTCCGCGGGGTCTGTGTAGGGGTTCTCACTACTGTTGGTCTGAAAAACATCGGGGTCAAAGAGGGCACTTTGTGAATGTCCTGAACTAGAAGAGTCTCTGACTGGAGTCCCAATGGGTGGGCAGTCCTCGGTACTGGTGGGCAGCTTGGAAGCCTCCTCCGCTATATCCGAGAGGATGTCGGTGACATCGGCCCCGATGCTGTCCGAGCTGGACAGGCGAACCATCCTCTGGATACTGGGCTGCGCGTGGGGGAGCGCCTGGGGGTAGGTGGTAGGAGGAGTGCTGCACTGGCTGGGTGCTGGAGTAATATGAGGGGTGTCCAGGGTGTCTGCAGTCATGTTGACATCAAAAATGGGGTTCTGGGAGTCAACATCCATGGAAAAGAGCTCCCTCTGGAAATCATCCTCAGTCTGGTGCTTGGGCTTGTCGGCTGGCATGCGGGATTTTTTTTTCTTTTGCTTATTCCCCCCAGGGCCCATTTCCATTCTGGGGGAGCCAGAGGAAGAGTTCTGCCTTTCCAGAGGGCTGCTCCCATACAGAGTGGAGAAATCCTGAGGAGGATTCTCCTTAAGAAGGTTCATGAGCATGGGGTGGTTCTTGGTGTTGCTGGCTGGTGAGGATACTGGTGGTGGTGTGTGGTGGGGGGGGGTTGGACTTGAGCCAATGGTAGACCCCACATTCCCTGTGATCTGCAACAAACTAGTGAGAATAGGGTTCTGAGACACTTTGCTGAAGTCCTCCCCATGGCCCACCGAGTCATGCCTCTCTTTCATGCTTATGCTCATGTTAAACAAAGTAGTGATGGGCCCCCCAGGAAAAGTGTTGGTTGGGGTGGTGGTCCCACTCATTGGGTTGCTGCCTGTGGTCATGCCATACCCTGGGCTGCTGGCTGGGGGCAGGTTTTTCTTCACCATGTCTTCAACTGTCTCTGCAATGAGGGACAGGGCTGGGGTGTCAGCTTGAATGGTTTCTGCTTTCCTGCGGATGGCTCTCATGGTGACAGGGATGGACATGCACCTGCAAGACACAGCAGAGAGTCAGGGTGGGGTTGGCTGCCCTTAGCCAAGGTCACTGGGGCAGTTTTACACCTCCATCAGGTATAAAACGAGCACTCAGGGGCTTGCACAGGAGAGCAGCAGGTCCAGGGTTTATGTCCTGCTGTTCTGCTTGGATTCACATTTATCCCACCACCCTTATCCAGCCACGAGACACCAGCGCCTTTATGCACCGCCTTGCAATCACAGAGGGAGAATTAATCAATTAACTCTAATAACTGATGGCTGACAGATCGTTATCTGGTAGTTAAAAAGCACAGGATGCAATCATAGAATCATGGAATGGCTTGGGTAGGAAGGGGCCTTAAAGCTCATCCAGTGCCACCCCTGCCATGGGCAAGGACACCTCCCACTGTCCCAGGGTGCTCCAAGCCCTGTCCAGCCTGGCCTTGGACACTTCCAGGGATCCAGGGGCAGCCACAGCTTCTCTGGGCAGCCTGTGCCAGGGCCTGCCCACCCTCACAGGGAGGGATTTCTTCCCAATATCCCATCTAAAAGCACTGTTTCAGTTTAAAGCCATTCCCCATTGTCCTGTCCTGATGAAGGAATCTGGGTTGTTACTCTGATTCTGCCAGAAAACTCCTTTATCTAAGCTTGGCAAACCTGATTTCCTGCAACCTTATAAAAATCCCAGGATGGCTTGGGTTGGAAGGGCTTAAAGCCCATGCAGTTCCACCCCTCTGCCATGGGCAGGGGCAGCTTTTTGAGCTCAAAAATCAGTGATAACTCCACATTCTCCTCAGGGATGACGAGTCTATAACGTGCTGAATGCAAAACCAGTGATTCTCACTCAAAAGGTGACAGGAGTGTTGTGCCCTGTGAACATCCTGCTCTGTTCTGAATGGAACTGAGGTGGAGGAACCTGGATAAAAGCCCTGTGTAAACAACAAACTCAAAAATTAGCAGCTACAGTTCAACATCTGGTATTGAATTTTCAGCAGGGCTGTGAGTTTTTCTCTCTTCCAAACAAGCACAGAACAGCTCCAGAACTGCTGGATGAACACGAGAAGGAGCAGAACTCATCTGTGTGGTTGGGAGTGCAAGGTGGGACAAAATCCCAGCTTACCTTTGAACAACCTTGGCAATGAAATCATCTGTACAGATGAGGGCATCGGACAGCCCTTTGTACAGCTTGCAGTTCACATGGGTGGAGTCCTGCACATCCATCACCACTGCAAGAGAGAGCAGGTGTTTAGGAGAGATCAAAATCCTGCACACAGAGCGAGGAAACCCTGCCAGCCTTCCCAAAAATGCTGTTCCTGCTGCCCCTGAGCCCACTTACCACACACCAGGGAGTCGTTCACGGGGTGCTGGAAGGATACGCTGAAACAGGAGTCAGAGAGAGGACAAACTTCAAACTGCAGGATCCCAGGAGAATCTGAAAGGCACAGGAAACATTAACTGAGGGAAGAGTGCAGATGAACCAGAGCCTCAAAACCCCCACAAAGACGGGATAAAAATAAGGGAAGCAGCAGAGGCCTCATTTCTTATGAGGAAAACTACCCAGGGTTCATCATTCCCACGTCATATTCCTCTGGAGGTGGCACCCACCTTCCTTCAGGACTGTCCTCTTGACACAGCTGCCGATGAGGGTGTTGTAGGCCACCTGGTGCCGGATCAAGCTGAGGATGAGGGGCACCCGGCCGGGGTGCTGGAAGGCGATTTTGCTGATCAGAGTTCCCTGGAGGCTTCGTCCGTCCGGGAGAGGAGCGTCTTTGTTCAGGAAGTAACAGTGCTGCTGTCCTGGAAGAGCCTGACAAACAATTCCTGCTTTAGTCCAGCCGGGTAGAGGGGGATAAGGGACATCCAGCAGTGCCCAGAAGCCACTGACACCACATCACCTTTCTGGCTGAAAGGGACAAACACCGAGGACGTTTTCCTTCCACTCTGAACAAGGAAAACATGATTTTCATTCCTCAAAAGTACTGCCCAACAGCATTCACTGTTCCCACTAAAACAGTTTCACATTGGATGACATCCCTTCTGGGGAGAGAATCCTCTGGAGTTAACACTCATTCACAGATTTAAGGATTTCTCACAAAATGTTGCAATTCATTCAGCCACACATCACTGCACAAAAGGAAGGGACAGATCCTGGGAAGGCTCAGCCCCTCTGCTCTCCTCCCTGCAGCTGCACTCCAACAGCAAAGCATCTTTCAATACCTCATTTTCCTAATCACCATGGTCATCATGGAATGGTTTGGGTTGGGAGGAATGTTAAAGCCCATCCAATCCCACCCCCTGCCATGGGCAGGGACACCTCCCACTGTCTCACATCGCTCCAAGCCCTGTCCAACCTGGCCTTGGACACTTCCAGGGACGGGGCAGCCACAGATTCTCTGGGAACCTGTGCCAGAGCCCTGTACCTGAATCCTAACACTTGAAGAACAAGTTTTGTCCTGGAATAAATACTGAACCCATTTATCCCACTTGGAAGACAGCTGAACCAGCTGAACCCCCCCTGAAATGCTGCTGTGGAGGTGTCCCAGGCTGGCTGGGAGAGCACACTTACTGCGTAGAAGCGCATGTTGTGGTTCAGGGGCAGGGGATCGGCCTCCTTGGACAACTCAAACTGCGTGATCAGCTCATACAGGGGGACAAACGTGGGTGACGTGTCAAACAGTGGGATACCTGAGGGGACAAGACAGCATGGAATGATGGCACCTGGGAGCCAGGGAGAGATGGTGGGAGAACCTGTCCAGGTTTTACTGAGAACAGCACAAAACCCCGAGCAACTTCCCCGGCACATGTTAAAAATCAGCAGCGTTTACTGATAGAAACAAGGAGACATTAATAAAACCCTGGAGATGAAACATTAATAAAACCCTGACAGCTCTGCAACCCACCTGTGCAGCTCTGGAGTTTCTGGATGAAAGCTCGAGACACTGGAATGGGACGTGGGAACTTCAGGAAGAAACAAGCTGGCAAGTCCACACTGTTGGCACTGGTGATCGAGGAGAAAGACGGAGTTCTGAAAGATTGGGGGGGACAAAAGGTCCTGTGAGCTGCAGGGCTTCTGCTGTCACCTGACACAACATTTATGTTTCCTCAAATACACAGTTACACCTTAAAAATAAAAGCACCCCTCAGGAGCACCTCAGAGCCCTGAAACAGGCCTTTCTTGGCCTAAAGACAGCACTTGTGTAACTCACATCATGCTGTGACATCACACAGCCATTCCCCACTGACGCCAGCTGAGTGCTGGCCTCGTGTCCTGCCCTTACCCTTTGCTGTCCACGGGGTGGGAGCCCATGATCAGGGGAGCAATTGGAAGTTTGTGCATTGCCATGGTTCCCTCGACTGTCACGGACACGTTCATGCCCAGCGAGCGAGGAACTGCGGGGGGAAGCAAGAGAAGAACCCGACAAGGACATAAGCTGATGGAAAAAAAACCCATTCAGTGCAAGTTTTGTGGATTAAACATTAATTAAATATACTCTCCATCCCTGGAAGTGTCCAAGGCCAAGTTGGATGGGGCTTGGAGCAACCTGGGATAGTGGAAGGTGTCCCTGCCCATGGAATTGGATGAGCCTTAGGGTGCTTTCCAACACAAAACATTCTGTGACTCCATAAAATATCACTCTGGTGGAAATATCTGGCTTCCCCCACAAGGCACAGAGTTCACTGTTCACCTCCAGGACTAAATGGAAAACAGCCAAACTGACTGTTCTACCCAGAGCTCCACTTCCCTCTTGCCAGGTGGATCAGTTGCGTCACTCTCAAAATATTTTCCAAATGCATTTGTGAGTTCGTCGTTCGCTCTTTGCAAAGCAAAACAAATAATGATTTTGGATAATTTCCCCCTCTTCTTTCCTGACAACTGGAGCTCGGTTTTGGCATTTTAACAAGAGCCAGATGTCCGTGCATAGAAACAATCTCCCAGTATGAGGGAAGAGGCACCAGGCTGGATGGGGCTCTGAGGAACCCGGGATAGTGGAAGTGTCCCTGCCCATGGCAGAGGGTTGGAACTGGATGAGCTTTAAGGTGCCTCCCAACCCAAACCATTCTGGGATTCTATGTTTTTACTCAGACAACAAAACAAATCCCGTGTTAAAATGAGATTCACTCCAAGGAAAAAGGCTCTGCCTGCAAACAGTCACCCCACGACCCCACAGGAGCCCAGCTCTGACTCCAGCACAGCCACAAGGTCCAATGGTCAATGGTCACCTGGGCCAGTGTTTGCACCTGGGCTCACTAAAGCTGGGTCCTCCACAGGACAGCCTGTGACAGGGTGACAGCAGAGGAGAGCTAGGCTGGAATTCTGCTTCCTTCTCTGCCTCAAGCAGCAGCAGCCCCCAGCAGCCCCACAGCTGACCTACCATTGTTCTCGTGCAAAACCACGGGGGCTCCAGTGCCATCCTCAAATAAATCATAGGGGGAGACGTAATATTTGAGGTTCATCAGGAGACCTGGGGGAGAGAAACTCCTGATGAGGCGTCCTGAGAAGCCAACCTGATCATCCCCACACCCCAAAGCCACACAAACACCTTGTCCCTCTTTTACTTTGATTATTTTTCCATCAGTTAATGTGAAACTATCACCCATAATGAGGGCCAAGAACAAATAAATTTTCATTAATTCCTTTTTTTTAAAGTGTGAATCACAAGTACCTCCACTCCTGGGGGTGAGATAGCCAACACTGCCATGCAGGATCTTGTCCAGGGGGTTTGCATTGGTGGCTTGCCTGCAAGAGAGGCAATCACAGGCTGAAACAAGCCACAGCCACACCTGAAGCCAAAATTCATGTGCTGAGACTGATTTTAACCCAAAATACACATTTCTGGGACCCAAAGAAGGCCTGATCTTACTGTACAGGCAAAACAAAAGCTGCTTTACTCTGCAGCATGGCTGGTTGATCACTGAACCTACAGCAGTGAAACAGGACCAAAGCTTTCTCAATTTCTTACTGTAAAACACATGACCACTAAATCCATCAAGCTACAAACTTTTTATTTTGACTTTTAGACTCTCTTCTAATCAATTTCCACAGTTAAAAAGGAATTTCTCAGAGCTCTGAGCATTTATAGGTATTTACAAAACCCACCCAACCACACAGACACCACAAACTCACCAATACATCCCAGCCATCTTTTGGAGATCCAACTCCAAGGACTGCAGAGCCAAGTACATTTTAGTTTTAAGTTTGCTTAGGAAAAAAGAAAAAAAAACCCAATTAAACAATATAAGAAAACTTGAAAGGAACTGTGCAGTGCAAACCTACAAGCTTGGAGGGTTGTTTCATTTTTTATGTGTGGGTATAAATAAATGTATTCTAGACTTATTATTTCATTTTATATATGTGGATATAAATGAATTCTGGACTTACTTGTCCCCTGGCAGCTTATACAGGTTCACAAGTCCCCTCAGATGCTTTGAAAACTCATCAAAATTTTTCTCTCTGAAAGGAAAAGGGAGGAAAAGTTACTAAGTATTCAAATTAGTAACAGATAGGTTTCATTTTAAAAAGTGACATCAATACAGACACTGAGCCAATTAAAAAAAAAGACTTTTGCTACATGAAAGCTACAAAATTTGTTCTTGCAATGATTCAGCTTTAACCTGCTGTGGGCTTTGAGGATACTTTGCACAGCAGCCAGAATCACAAGATCTGAGTCAAAGCCAGAAAATCCCCTGGAGAAGGGAAGACACTTGGTAGGGAAGGAGCAGCTGTGAAGAATTTTGTGTTTCCAGACATCAAATAGCATCAGAACATTACAGGAAAGAGAAACGTGCGAAGAAACACAACATCCCACCCTTGTCACTCACCTCAGATGTTGCACCAGTTCTGGACAGCTCTGAAAAGGAAAGAACACACAAGGATATCAGTGTGGAATGCAGCCACTCCAGGCTTTGTGCAGCTCTGAACTGGGAAATACCAGGACAGGGAAATTCCCGAGCACCAGCTTTTCCTGGGAAGCCACACAATGCTCACAACCACACCTCGCTGTGGTTCTACTTCTGCTCCTCAACTCCTGCTTGGACAAGTCCCAGCAATAACATTTCCTCTTAAATTATTAATTTGAAATAAACTTCTCAAATTGTGAAGCCTTAGGTTGAAAATCTATGACCTTACATAGGGATATTAAAAATGGGCTGTTTCCAGGAGAGGCCAATCAAACACCAACCTCAAACTCCTCCACAGGCAGTAAAGCCATTTTCTCCCAGCTTTCCACATTTTAGAACTTTCCATTCCCACATCTGAGCTTTGTAAGAATAATTTCCCTTCTCTTTCCTTGGAAACACAGTGATAACTTCCATAAAATTCTCAGAAACACTGAGGTAACTTCCTCAAATAATTCTGCCAGTTGTAAATCCATAGTGTGCATTGATCAGAGTATCCCACAGGAGCAAACTACTCCATGGAGGATTTTACTTCCCACTAGAACGAGCAGCAGGGGTGTGACTCTGGCTCTAAGGGAATGTTAAATACAACTCATTTCCTCTGCTCAAACCAAAGGGAGGTAAATGGCAATCCCAAAAGGACAAGGGTTCCTCTTTCCTAGGAATACACACCACGGGGTTTTCTCCATGGTGAGCCACCTTGACATCACAGAGCAGCCCTGTAGGATCCAACTGCACTTCCACATAAAACATGTCCGAGGTGATGTAACACTCGGTGCCGTTCGCACTCAGGTGGGAGCCGAGGCTTCCAGAGGAAACAGAACAAAAATCGCTGTGAGATGCACAGAAAACCCCCGGAAAACCCCCAGAAACACCCCCAGAAACACCCCCCAATCTAAGCACACAAAACTCCCCAGTCCAAGCACACAAAACCCCACAATCCAAGCACACAAACCTCCCAATC
>NW_024581094.1:1450599-1451370 GCF_017639235.1 Corvus kubaryi | reverse complement strand
CACACAAAACCCCACAATCCAAGCACACAAACCTCCCAATCCAAGCATACAAAACCCCACAATCCAAGCACATAAACCTCCCAATCCAAGCACACAAACCCTCCAATCCAAGCACACAAAACCCCACAATCCAAGCATACAAAATCCCCCAATCCAAGCACACAAAATCCCCCAATCCAAGCACACAAAACCCCACAATCCAAGCACACAAACCTCCCAATCCAAGCACACAAACCCTCCAATCCAAGCATATAAACCCCACAATCCATTACAGAAAATCCCCCAGTCCATCACACAAAACCTCCCAATCCAAGCACACAAAATCCCCCAATCCAAGCACACAAAATCCCCCAATCCAAGCACACAAAACCCCACAATCCAAGCACACAAACCTCCCAATCCAAGCACACAAACCTCCCAATCCAAGCACACAAAATCCCACAATCCAAGCACATAAACCTCCCAATCCAAGCACACAAAACCCCACAACCCAAGCACACAGTCCCACAATCCATTACAGAAAATCCCACAGTCCATCACACAAAACCTCCCAATCCAAGCACACAAAACCCACAGTCCAAACACATAAACCCTGCAATCCAAGCACACAAAGCTCCCCAATCCATCATACAAAACCCCATCACCCAAGTACACAAACCCCCACAATCCAAGCACACAAAATCCATCACGCAAACCCCACAATCCAAGCAAACAAAAACCCCAATCCAAGCACACAAAATCCCCAATCCAAGCACATAAAACACCCCAATC
>NW_024581094.1:1445951-1450589 GCF_017639235.1 Corvus kubaryi | reverse complement strand
AATCCAAGCACATAAAACACCCCAATCCAAGCACACAAAACACCCCAGTCCAAGCACACAAAATCCCCAATCCAAGCACACAAAACATCCCAATCCAAGCACATAAAATCCCCAATCCAAGCACACAAAACCCCACAATCCAAGCACCAGAAGGTTCTGGTGTGGGCAGGGAACCAGGAGAGGTCTTTGCCATGAATCAAAGGAGGAGACCCACCCGCTTTGCCTGGCGATGGACTCCAAGCGATCAGTCATGGCAGGCAGAGATGATACTGGATGGAGGGAGCAAAAACCAAAGTTTAGGGGAATGGTCTGACATTCCCTAAGGGATTAAGGCACCAGCAACAAACCCAGTCTCAGATGGTTACCCCCTCCCACGTCTGCTCACACTGTCACACGTGCAACCACACAGGACCTGTGCCCAAATACAAACACAAGGGTCTGCACGGAGAAACCCAAATATTCCCAAACTGCAAGGAGAGAATGGAGTTTCTTCTGCAAGTGGAATCCAGCTATGGGCACTCACAGAGCCGTGGAATGGTTTGGAAGGGACCTTAAAGCCCATTCGGTGCCACCCCTGCCATGGGCAGGGACAGCTCCCACTATCCCAGGGTGCTCCAAGCCCTGTCCAACCTGGCCTTGGACACTTCCAGGGATGGGGCAGCCACAGCTGCTCTGGACAATGAGAGGCTTTTCCCAATAAAAGCAGCACAGCCAGTGCTGACTGTCCTGCCTGGCGCCGAGCTGGGAGTGCTGATGAACCCCTGAGCACCAGCAACACCCTGTGTGTGATTTTTATGGAGCATTTCCATAGGATTTTCCACCCTGCAGCAGCCTGTGGAGAGCATGCAGAGAACACACCAACCTTTCAGGGCCTTCTGCAGCGTCTCCAAGCAGCTCACCAGGTGCTGGTGTCCCCCCGAGTTCAGCACCACTCGCTTTTCCTTGGGCAGACAAAAGAAAAAAAGGTCTTTTTTCCTTGTCCCTCAGTAGGAGAGAATTATGGAAACTTTTGAGCAGCCAAGGCAGGTTTATTTAGATAATTAAAAGCAGATTAGATTTCATGCCCAAATTACATCATCTTGATTCCTCTAGGTGAACAGTATCTGTTTGCAAGCAGATTACAAAGGCAGGCCTGGAACTGATTTATTTTCTTTTAAGCAACTTGCTCAGCTGGAAGAACAGAATGTAGCAACTTTTAACAGGTCTAAGATGAGAGTTTTAAAAGAGGTGACAGAGAAATAAAGAGCCAGGCAAACTTTTAACACCTGAGCATGTGCAGGAGGCTTTGCTGTAGCTCTCCCTGCCTCCTGCTCCTCCTTGCCCCACCCACACCAATATTTCAAACCCATTTTTGACTAAGCCAGCACTGAGTGTTGAGTGTCTGCTCTACAAAACAATATCCTGGAAGGGTAAATAGCAGAAAATACAAGTTTGATCCTTTTCCTGGCACTGAGCTGACAATTAATCTGTAACTAGGAGAGCGTTTGGACATCCCTCCCTCCCCTGTGCCCCCATCCAGGAGAGAGCAAAGCTTTGAATGCCTTGAAGAGATCTAAGAACCCAACACAAAATCATCACCAGAGGAGCCCCAGACAGCTCCTGCTCAGAGCCCAGCAATCCTCACCATGACCTGACGGACCAACTTCATGGTTTCTGTCCAGGGCCGGTTCTGGCTGTACTTGGCGTGGAGCCTTTCCAGGAGGGAGCTCATCTTGTTCAGCTTCTCCGCCTCTGTGAGACAGGAATATTCAGGAAAGAGAATGAGTCAATATTGGAAGTTTAACAATCAGTTTAGGAGCAAAACACCTTCCACCTTTAAGCTAAAGATGACTTCAAAGAATTTACTTACCACTGGTTTAACCCCAGATCTCGAGGTGAGGTAAATGTTATGGAATATCCCAAGCTGTTAAAACTTAAAGGACCATGAAAATCCTATGGAATGCCTGTCTGGAAAATGCCCAGCTCCTGTTCTGCACGATCCCTGAGTGATGTGGCCCCAGCAGGTTCAGTTCTGTCAGGACAGGAGGATATCAGGGCACTGTCTGAAGATCCAACAGGATCCTCAGGGTCTAACGACGATGCTTCCCTGGGGCAGGAAAGTGTGGGAAACACAGTGTTAAAGCAGTGAGGTGGGATTTTGTGTCCTGGGCTCCCCCTCTGTTCTCTCTCCCAACTTTTTGAAAGGTCTTCACACCTTCCATCATCAAAAACCTCAACCAAGTCATTCCAATCGCCAGTTGTCACAAATTCTGTGCTCAGACGCACTCCTGCCCCACTGTAGGACTCGGGGGAATGGCTGGAGCTGTGTCTGGGAGGTTTAGGTTGGATTTTGGGAGAGATTCTTCCCCCAGAGAGTGGTTGGGCACTGAACAGGCTCCCCAGGGAATGGGCCCAGCCCCAAGGCTGCCAGATCTCCAGGAGGATTTGGACAACGCTCTCAGGTACAGGGTGGGATTGTTGGGGTGTCTGTGCAGGGCCAGGGGTTGGACTTTGATGATCCTACGGGTTCCTTCCAGCTTAGGACATTCCATGACTCTACAAATAGCTCAGAGCTGAGGGCTGCTGTTCCCTCAGTGCTGCTCCAGAGCCAGGACACGGCTCCATGTGCTGGGAGGGGATGAAGCAGTGGATGAGTGACTGGAGCATGACAAAGAGAATGCGGCTTTCAGGAACACTCAAATCCTGTATTTTATTGCCAAGAGACAGAGTTTTCCACACTTCCATGTCAAAAAAAATCCCAGTGGACATCACTCCAGAATAAACCCTCTCCCTGACACCGGAGGGTCCAAGGCAAACATGACATTTTAGTGTCACCTCACAGGATCCTGTGACTTCCACCTGCCAAACTTCCTTGGTTTGGATTCCTCACTGATGCTCTCCCAGCCCACGGACCTAACACCGAGTCCTCCAAATCCCAGTGAAAGGAATGAATGAATGAATGTGTGCTGGATGTTTTGGAGTCTCCTGCTCTGGAGACATTCCAAACCGACCTGTGTCACCTGCTCCAGGTGACCCTACCTTGGCAGAGGGGTTGGACTGGATGATCCCCAGAGATCCCTTCTAACAACCCCAACTATTCCGGGATTTTGTTTTCAGGCACTTTATACCTTTCAGCTGCATCAACACAGGATGTTGGAGGTGGGAAGGGACTCCTGGAGCTCACCTGGTCCAAGCCCCCACCCCTACCTACAGTGAGTTGTCCAGAATCCCAGGAGAGAGTTGGCAGGGACCTCTGCAGATCACTCAGCCCAAGACCCCTGACAAGGCAGGGTCACCCGGAACGTGCCCAGGTGGGTGTGGAATATCTCCAGAGAGGGAGACTCCGCTCCCTCCCAGGGCAGCTGTTCCAGTGCTCTGACACCCTCCTGGGAAGAAGTTCTTCCTCATGTCGAGGTGGAACTTGTTGTGTTTCAGTTTCTGGCCATTGCTCCTCGTCCTGCCGCTGAACAGAGTCTGGCACCATCCTCTGACACCCTCTGGAGACATTAGTACGGACTGATGGGATCCCCTCTCAGCCTTCTCCAGAGTAACCAGGCCCGGCTCCGCGGTCCCTCCTCATCACAGAGATGCCCCAGACTTCAAATCACCTTTGCGAACCTCTCGCTTTCCGGGGCGCACCTCAGCCCCATCCCGGGGCTGCCCAGACCCGGAGCCTCGGATCCACAGGGCCCCCCTCGTTCCCTCACGGCGCCGGCGGGAACCCCCGCGTCGCACTCACCCTCGGCGCTGCCCGGCGCTGCCTTCATATTGCAGGTCCGGGGCCAGGATCGAGAGAGGGACTGGGAAAGGGGATCGGGAGCGGGCGGGGAGCGGGGGCGGCGGCGGGGCCGCCCTCGCCCTCACACGGCGGCGGCCGCCGCCATCGCTGCGCCCGCGGCTGCGCTCCCGCGCTCTCGCGAGACTCCGCCGCGCCCGCGCGCGCAGGGGTGGGCGTGGCTTGAGAGACAGCACGCCCCGCCCCCTCAGCCTCCTGGAAGCGCGGCGGCGGCCGCTGTGGAGCCCTTAACGGAGCATTAACCGCCCGTTACCCGCCGGTGCGCCGGGCCAGGCCCGACAGCGACCCGCCGGTGGCTTTAGAGCGCAGCGCGGGAGAGCGGCGGGAGGCCGGGCCGGCGGGGCGGCGACGCCGCCATGGAGCTTTGTTGAGGGCCGGGCGCTAGGGGGCGCTGTCCCCGCCCCGCGCCCCAATAAAGTTCGCTGGGAAGCCGCCGGCGGCGCGATTTCGCGGCTCTCGCGAGAGGACGAGCGTGCGCCCCCGCCCTTCTCCGAGAGGACTCGCGGACGAGGAGGACTCGCGCGGCGGGAGGGAGGGAGGGAAGGAAGGGTGGCGGCGGTGCTATCGCGAGAGTTGCGGGCGGGTCTCGCGAGAGTTGGCGGTGCCCCCGGTCGGCGCCGCTCGGGTTCGGGCAGAGCGCGGGGGCCGGGCCGGGGGCGGCGGCGGCTCCGGGGCCCTTCGGCCGGGGATCCGCGCCCAGGCCCCGCCACCGCCGCTGAGGCCGCGGGCAGCGCTCCGGGCCCGGGTCCCGCCTTCCCGGGGCGCCCCCGCGGCCGCGCTGCCCGCCGGGCCTGGGCCCCTCGGATGAGGCGGTGAGGCCGCGGCGCTTCCCCCTCCCCTCCCGGATCCTTCCCCCCCTCCCC
>NW_024581094.1:1429492-1445851 GCF_017639235.1 Corvus kubaryi | reverse complement strand
CGGGCCCCGCTCCTCATGTAGGAGGGAGGACCGAGGCCGGGGTGGATGGTGCGAGGGGCGGGCGCGGAGGGAGTTTGAAGTTCGGGGGTTTCGCGGAGTCCCCCCCTCGCCGTTCCCGAGCGCAGCGGGGGAGGAATGCCAAATCCGGAGAGACATGGGGGCAAGAAGGACGGCGGCGGGGGGTCCTCGCAGCCGGGCAGCGGGAGCTCCAACAGCAAGGAGAGACACCGGGCGGGCTCCAGGCACAAGAGGCACAAATCCAGGCACTCCAGGGAGTCCCCGCTGGCGGCCCAGGAAGCGGCGGCGCCCCTGGGAGCGGTGATCAAGCCGCTGGTGGAGTACGATGACATCAGCTCGGACTCGGACACCTTCTCGGACGATGTGGCCCTCAAGCTGGACAGGAGGGACAACGAGGAGAGGAGGGCGGAGAGGAGCGAGAGGGCCCAGAAGCACCGGCACCACCAGCACAAACGACTCCGGGAGCTGATGAAGAGCAAACAGGCGGAGAAAGATAGGAAGTTGGAAAAGAGCCTGGATTCTTCCAGCAGGTCCACCAAGGAGAGGATATCGGGATCCTCCAAGAGGCTCCTGGAGAGCGAGGAGCACCCCAAGGCGCTCTCCTCCAAGAGCAGCAACAAGGAATCGCGCTCGGCCAAGGCTCACAAGGAGAAGTCCAGGAAGGAGCGGGAGCTCAAGTCCAGCCACAAAGAGCGCAGCAAAAGCCATCGGAAAAGGGATGCTCCCAAAAGTTACAAAACCATCGACAGCCCGAAGAGGAAATCCAGGAGCCCTCACAGGAAATGGTCGGACAGCCCGAAACTGGACGACAGCCCCTCGGGAGCCTCCTACGTCCAGGAGTACGACCTCAGCCCGCCCCGCTCCCACACGTCCAGCACCTACGATCCCTACAGGAAGAGCCCCGGCGGCTCCTCGCGCCGGCAGTCCCTCAGCCCGCCCTACAAGGAGCCTGTGGGCTACCAGTCCAACGCCCGCTCGCCCAGCCCCTACAGCCGGCGGCAGCGATCCGTGAGCCCCTACGGCCGGAGGCGCTCGTCCAGCTACGAGCGGGGCAGCGGCTCCTACAGCGGGAGGTCCCCGAGCCCCTACGGCCGCCGCCGCTCCAGCAGCCCCTTCGCCTCCAAGCGCTCCGTGAGCCGGAGCCCCATCGCCAGGTGTGTGTGCCCCACCTCGCCCTGGGAGCTGGGAAGGGGTTGGGATGGAGCTGGGAATGCGAGAGACCTGAAGGGGGTTCCAGGAAAGATGGGGCAAAGCTACTTAGGAGAGTTTGGAGTGACAGGATAAGGGGGAATGGGTGGTTTAGATGGGGTATTAGGAAAAAAATTCTTCCCTGTGAGGGTGGTGAGGGCCTGGCACAGGTTGCCCAGGGAAGTTGTGTATGCCTCGTCCCCAGAATTGTCCAAGGTTGGACAGGGCTTGGAGCGAGCTGGGCTAGTGAAAGGTGTCCCTGCCCATGGCATGGAGTGGGATGGTCTCAAAGACCCTTTCCAACCCAAACCGTGGGATTCTGTGACTCCTTTCCTCCGCACTGGTGCCGAATTTGGCTGCGGAGTGATGTGCGTGGAGTTGCTTTGGTTGGGGCCTTGACAATTCCCTTGGAAATGGAGTTCACACTTTGGGAAACGCCTCTGTGCGTGGCGGGAGGCAGCGTCCATGTTGGCTCTGGGCAGGGAGGGAGGCTGGATGAGCTCCTGGGATTAAGTTACACCCACCTCTGGAGTGGCCCCTGCGTGGGGAGGGCCGCGCTCCGCGGCTCCCGGAGCGGGATCTAATGCGCTTACCAGGCGGGAAGTTCAGGCACGGGGAATGTTTTCACCTATTTCTGGAAGCCTTTATCTGTTTAGTGCATGTGGGAACTTGATCCCACTTTTCAGGAGGGCTCGTCTGGGGTGGATTTTGCTCTGTCTGAACTGACTTGTCTTTTCTTTTCCCTTGGATTAGAGACAACCATGTGCAAACTCCCATCTCTCAACCTAAACTTTTCTCAGCACTAGAGTTTCTTCCTTCCCTTCTGAAATCTGGGCATTCTGGAAGGGCGAGGAGCAACCAGCTGGATTTTGGCTTAACTCTAATTTTCTCTCTTTTTTGCCTTTAACTCAGTAACTTTGCTACAGAAGGAAACAATTCTTTCAAGGTATCTCTGTGTGTTTTGTTTCAGGTGTTCATTAATCATCCTGTGACATGGTCTAATGTTGATCCTTTCTTTTTCTAGCTTTGGCTTATGTTCAGTGAGTTTCCAGTTGTCTCCATGGATGCTGTGGAGCTTTGCTTGGAGCTCCATGGCAATTCAGATGTGACCTGGAATGTAATGGCCATAGGAATGCTCTGCTCCGTGGTTGCTGTGCTGCATCCTCCAGCTCAGCAGTTCCCAAAGCAAAGGGGCTTTTGGAATTTGGTCTTTGTTACTAAAACTCTGAACTTCAAGAGTGCTGTCTTCCACGGAGAACTTGCCTTTGTCCTTGCTGGGAGTTCTGTGTTGGTTTCAGCCCCCTGGAAGCTCTGACGTAAAATCTCCGTATTCCACTGTGATTTTACAGTGAAAATTTCCTCCAGGCTGCTGCTCCTCTGCCCTGTTTTCTCTGTGTACACCTGGGAGGTTCTCAGGGATAGGCCTGGATGATTTTCTCCTCCTTCCCTTCAATCCTTTTTGCCTGGTGGTGCTACTCTGACGTGTTATTTACTAATCCTTTGGGAGAGCAAGGATGCAGTGGTAGGAGGTGTCTGTTCCCTGATACAACTCTTGGGTGATGGCATTGGATAAGTGTCCAGCCCTAAACAAGGAGAAGCCATTGGGAACTGCAGTGGTATCCTAAGAGTTTTTTCCCCCTAGGTTTTCCCACAGGTTGCTCCACTTCCCAGGAGAACCTCTCTGTGTAAGTGGCTGGTTGCTTCTGAGTTGAGAAATCCAGCAGTTACAGTTCCCTGATTTATGGGAGCAACTTCAGAGCACTTTGTGCTGCTTCCCTAAACTTCCAGACCTACTTTTTAAGGATATCTTTGGCTCTCTACTAAATGCTGGATCCCAAACCAGACAGGTTCCAAAGGTTACTCACTGTTTGCACTCAGCTTGTACCAAACTCTCTGAATCTCTGGCTTGATAACTTACTCCTCTCTCTTTCCTGGGCAGATAACTCTCTGACTGTGTGAGGTATTCCAACCCCTTTGGAAAACATCTGCCTGCAGTGATGGTAGTAAAGGGACAGAGGGAATTTCATGTGTTTTCCATATGTCAGGTGAACTGTAAGTTGTCATTCACGTGTTTAGTTTTGCTTTGTGGAGCTCCCAGGCTGTGAGGTGGGACTGGGAAGGGGGGGGGGGGGTCGTGGTCAGGTGTGTCCAGGAGCCAGAGGGGAGCTCACCTGGGGGGCTCAGGGTGCACCTGAGGGAGTGGGTGGGCTGAGCCCTCCCGACCTTGATGTGCTGCAGATGTGTGAAAGGGGGCAGCTGACTTTGGGCAGTGACTGATCCCTTTTGTGCTTCCTGCAGAGGAGCAGAAGCATTTTTGGGAGAGAAAACCTCTTTAACTGGCACACTGAGGCAGGGAACACCTGCCATGGCTGGCGTTCTTCAGGCTTTTCTGGGACACTCAGTTATTTCCATTGACTGACAATATGGGGGGTGTTTCAGTGCATTCTGTGTTGTCTTTCATCTCCACATCCAAAACACAGCATTAGGGAGCTGCATCCATGTGCTGTGCTGATTGGAGAAAATCCAGAGTGTTTGCATTTCCAGTGGCTGTGGAAAACAACTCGCTTCCTAGCAAGGAGGAAACGAGGATGGTTTGGTCAGTAGGGAAAAATAACAGATGTGCTTTGGCATTCTGTGTAGCAACTGTTGTCACTGCAGCTAAAAGTAGGAGATGGAATTCCAGAGTCCCTCAGCTTGCTGGAGGTGGGATGTGCTGTGTGCTGATGGAGTAGTGAGGTGTGAGTGTGCACGTGCTGGAGCAGTGGCTGTTGTACCACGGGTCCTTGCCGTGGTGAAAGGTTGCTGGGCATTCAAAAATAAGAAATAAAGGTTGTTTCCTGAGAAATTGGAGCAGTCAGGCTTCCCAGATGCTATTCTCTGCTTTATCCTTAACTGTGTGTTGTTTAGAGCAGGTAAAATACTGAAATATTTGTGGGTGAACCTGGATGGATCACATGGAATTACGTGGATGTGGGGCTTTGCAGGTCGCCTCTGCTGACACCTGTTAACCATGACCTTCTCAGCATGGAAGGTTCTAGCATTCCCTTCTCCAGAGGCCATCCCAATCTTCTGATTGTGTGACTTAAAATAAATCACATCATCCTTTTTAATTTGGATTTTTAGGTGAAGCCATGATCTCTGACTTTGTTAATTCATAGTTGTCGTGGTTGGTATCTTTTATTTCTCTTTTCCAGTTCTGGAGGGACAGCAGGGTGGGTTTTAATCCCAGAGCATTCTTATCCAGAAGGAGGAAGGCATGAATTGCCCCTCATCCATCCTGGATAACCGTGGCAAAGCAAGTAAGGTGTGGAATGTTACAGCAAGGCTTCACCAATTAAGGGTGAAAAGGGTAAAAGTGCTATTAAGTGGCTGCAGGTAAAGCCACAAAAAAATCATTCCAGAGGATGGAAATGGTTCTCTTCCAGAAGCAAAACCTGCCCATGCATCTTCTGTACTTTATTGCCTGTTTTTTTGAGAGATGTGGTGATAAAAGGCCCTCCAGCAAGGTGCTGTGTTGGTGTTTTTGGGGCTGTTGATGGTCTAAGGATGGCAGGTGAGGTTTGCTGTAGTGGTGTTGTTCCTGGGGGTGTTAGAGCAGGAAGGCTTCTGGATGTGGGGCTTTTTTTGGGTCTGACAAAGCAGCTGTAAACACCAGCCTGGAAAATGGCCTCAGAAACAGCAGTTGTTGGTGTGGTGACTGTAGGTGGTTATTGTTAGGGAAGAGAAAACGGGTGAGTGGTGCCTGTGGAGTGAAGAGGACTGGAAGGGAACGGGTGGATTTATTCCTGGTGGGACAGAGGACTGTGGGTATTTGCTGCTGGAAGGTCACGGAGTCATTCCAGCCCTCGGAAGTGCTGGTTCTGTGGTGCAGCCCCTGTAAGAGGGTCTGACCATCCCACCACTTCCCCAGCCTCACCTGTCCTGGTCCAGGCAGGTGTCCCTGGTGGCTGTTTCTAAATTAGCATCGTTAAATAAGGTAAAATTGGGTTTTTGGGGAAGTTTGCTTTGGACATAGTGAGTGATCTGGTTTGATTGCTCTGCATCCAGCTGGATTAAATAAATTCCTGTGAGGGTGGGCAGGCCCTGGATCCCTGGCAGTGCCCAAGGCCAGGTTGGACGGGGCTTGGAGCACCTTGGGATAGTGGAAGGTGTCCCTGCCCATGGCAGGGGTGGCACTGGATGAGCTTTGAGGTCCCTTTCCACCCAAACCATTCCATGATTCCATGAATTGGAGTAATTGTTGGGGTTAATCATGGGGCAGGATGGAAGGCAGGGAGCAGGAAAGGGAGTATTGCAGCATCTTGAACAATCCATCCTGGATGAATTGCAGTAGGGAATGGCAACCCCAAAAGTATTTGTGGTTGCTCCAAAGTGACATCCTACAGGATTCATTAGGAATGTTTTCTGTAGCCTGCAAAAGGGCCTGAAAAGGTAACTGCTCTCCCAGCTCGTGGTGACAGGCAAACTGCAGCCCAGACCATCGGTTCACTGAGCAGAAACCTTGGAAAAAGAGCTGATCCTGAGGCAGCATTCCCATGACAGAACAGTGTGGTGAGGGGGGAAACAGCTGCGTGGCTGCGGATCCCTCTTTTTTCTCCTTCTGGTTGTATATTTATTTTGCAAGTCTAAAGGTAAGGACTTACCTACAGCCCTGGTGTTCTTTGACCACTGTCAGCACAAGGGTTGGGGTTGTACTTCCAAGTGGGAGAGAGGAATGCTGATCCTTGGAGTAGGGAGGGAACCCCACACCCTGTGGGGAGACCCTTCACCTCCCGCAGCCACAGCTGCCCTTCCTGGAAGGTGCTGCTGGTGTCGAGCCAGGAACTTTCTGCTGTCTCAGTTCTCCAGTTTATTTTCCAAATGTTTATTGTCTTGGGATAATACTAATTGGTGTTGTTAATTGTGCTCTGGGTATGGTTACAAGGGAGCCGGTATCACCTGGGTTTGAACTGCTGCTGTTAGGGGTGTTTTATAACTGCTGTGGGACTGTTCTGAGGGAATTCTCTGTTTTCCAAATTATATGTATCCTGAGTAATAAATCACGGAGTGTCCATTCTGTGACAGTATTTGTAGGGTCTGAGCTCAAAATTTTTGATTGTCCTGTTGGCATCAGAGCCCACCACACCACTAAAGCCTCCTGCCTCCCCCTGCCCAATCCTAGTTCCTCCTGGAGTGGAGGAAACAGTTCTGGCTTATCAGGAATTTGATATGGACATTGGAAGTACCAGTTTCCACTTCCATTTTAGTTTTTATCTGGTTTCCCCATCAGTCTCTGCTCTCTCCTGAGCAGGTTCGTGTGGTGCGAACCCCGATGGTGTGAGGTGTTTCCTGCCTTGCTTCTCTCCCAGCACAGATTTTCAGTGATTATTTCTGTACACACACCTGATTTAGAGCCCATTTTTTTGTAGGGGAAGACCAAGACCAATAGAGTTAAAACTCCTGGGTTTTATTTTTCCTTCTCCCTAATTACACTATGCAAATTTGAGTTCTGATGGCACTAAAAGAACCGGGGGGGTGGGAAATAAGCTTGAAGTGCGCGATTCCCTGAGGCAGCGTTCCCGTGAGGGCAGCCGTGTTTTATCCGTGGTTTCCTTTAAAGTTGCACGTAATTCCTGTGAAAGATTCCTAAACTGCCAGCTCATCCTCTGGACTGAAGTCTCCTGTTGTGTGTGTGAGCTGTGATCTCCTCTTTACCTTGGGGCTTGTCCAACCTTGATCCTTCGTTTCTCTTCCCAGTGTGATGGTGAGTCTGGCATAGGGAGAATGGATGATGATGATGGTATAAAACTGGTCCTGATTGACTCATAAACTCCTTTCAGTAGCTTCAGAATCTCCTGGCAGGTGTTGGGCACTCTCTGTGCTGACCACTAATGGATTCAGCTGTTGGTGAGTAGCTCAGAGCAGGAGAGAAGCTCTGTTTCATTTCTCTCCCCGCCATTCTCTCCTCAGGAAATCCGTGAAGTCCCGGAGCCGCAGTCCTGGATATTCAAGACACTCATCTCACAGCAAAAAGCAGAGGTCTGGCTCCCGCAGTCGCCATTCCAGCATATCCCCAACCAGGCTCCCTCTGAACTCCAGCCTCGGAGCAGAGCTCAGCAGGAAGAAGAAGGAGCGAGCGGCCGCGGCGGCCGCTGCGGCCAAGGTGGACGGGAAGGAGGCAAAGGGCTCCCCTGTTTTCCTGGCTAGGAAGGAGAACAGCTTGGCTGAACTGAAGGAGGCTGGGACAGAGTCTAAAAAGGTCACCAAAACTGTTAAATCTGAGAAACCTCCGGACACGGACTCGGTTAATTTACTGTACACGAACGCAGAGCCTAAAGCCCCTGCGGAGACGACGAAATCCAAGGCAGAGGAGAACTCGGAGAGGAAACATCCTGTTCCGGTTAGGGATTCCAAACCCACGGGAACGAAAGACTCGAAGCCTGTAGCAGTGGTAGAGGACCTGGTATCTCCAAAGGAGACAGACACAGTGGAGAAGGAGATTCCACCCCCCCTCCCCGCCATCAAATCCCCTCCTCCGCCTCTGCCGACCACCACCCCTCCGCCTCCCACGCCGCCGCTGCCGCCGCTGCCTCCGTCACCCGCTGTCCCGCCTTTGCCTCCGGCCCCAGTGACTCCTGTTCAGGTCCCTACTTCAGCCCCAACGTCTTTGCCATCTTCTTCCCACCCAAGGACGTCTACTTTATCCTCTCAGGTGAACTCCCAGTCCTCTGTCCAGGTGGCTACAAAAACCCAAGTGTCTGTGACGGCTGCTATCCCACACCTGAAAACTTCCACCTTGCCTCCGCTTCCGCTCCCCCCTATTTTAGTTGGGGAAGATGACTTGGATAGGTAAGGTCACACCAGAGCATCCCCTTTGCATTTAAGAGCAAAGCCTTGAATAAAGAGGGGTTTTGGGGTTGGTTTTACAGTTATGAGTTTATCCTGCAGAGTACAACTGTGGCACTGGTACAAAGGTGTTATCCCAGGGCCATTCCAGGTTTGTGTGGAGAGTTTCATGATGCCATGCAGGTAGTTGCCTCTTATCTCTGTGGGAAACAAAGAGGTTTGGCTGCTGCTTTAGTGCTGCTTAGGAGAGGTTTCACATCATTCCTTGCTCATGTTTATTACAGGGATGGAATGTGGATGTGGGATTATGCCTCTCTTTGTGTTGGAGCTGTTTGCACGCTTTAAAATTGCTTTTTTTGTTGTTTGTTTGCTTAATTCCTCAGAAACTTGTACTCAAAGAACAGGAAAAAGCTTAACAATTCCAGTATAAGAACACAAACCAGAGCTGCTTCTGTTCCAGTTTCACCAGCCACACAGAGCGTGCCCACATGTAAAAACCAGCATTGGTTTAACTTGAGTATTGTCTTAACCGTTGAATAATTGATGCAATCTTTTATTGCTTGAAGAGTAGGTATTGTTTGTTTGAAAAAGTTTAAAAATGAGCGAAACTGCACCTACTTCAACTTTATTTCCTGATCATTTCTGATCAAAACGTGCAGACTTGGCTCTGGCCTGTAACTGTAGCTCTGGCTGGGCTGGGGGTGGTTGTGGCTTCTGTGATGAACTTGTTTGGAAACCCCATTGTGGGGATTTCTTTCAGTGGGAAGAAAGGAACAGAATATCCAGAATGGAGTGAAAAAAACCCAAATATTTGTTTTTTCTCTCCTTTTCTAGCTGCTAGGATGTTGCAGTGCTGTTAACTTAAGGTCATCAATGATATATATTTTTTTTTTTTTTCTACTTGACCTGCTAAGCCTGTAGTTCCCTAAAAGCTCCTGAATTTTCCCACCATCACTAAAATGTGCTGGAATTGGGAAGTAAGGCATGTTTTTAGTGACCATTGTGTTATCCCACAGTTGTGACTCGATACAATCACCCTGTGGTGAAGTGTTGCATGTTCTGAATAACTGACTTGATTTTCATGGTTGATTCTGGTATTGATGCCAATCAGGGAAATGTTCTCACTGCCTCCAGCCTACAAGTGAGGCTGGTGTGTGTTTGTTGCCCTCCCTGAGCTGTTTAATGTTGTTCAGCAAACATTACTGGGTTTAAATGTCTCTGTGATGAGCAGGAGCTTTGAGCTGCCTGATGATTTTCCCAACCCAAATGCCAGGCAAAGCAAATCCCGCTGCAGTGTTCCCTCCTTTCCAATCCCAGAACTTCTCCTGCAAATCTCTATTTCATTTTTTCAGCCACTTATACCTAGAGCTCTTTTTTTTTTTTTTTTTTTTTACCAGCCAGGTGTAGCTTAGCTCTGTAAAAGTGTTTTATCCCTGACCTCAGGGCTGGGGTGATGAGGGTGGTGCTGGAGCTCAGTAAATGGCTCTGTGTGACTTTTTCCCAATAAAAGGGTGAGAAGTCCCTCTTGTTTTGCTGAGTCTGGTGGCAGTTCCATGTGGCCCTGACTGTGCAGAATCTCACCCTTCACCAACTGCCTTCGTTTTTATGAGCAAAACTCTTTGAGCTGGACTTTTGTCCTTGCTGAGCCTGGGGAACGTTCCAGCCCCGAGCCCGTGGTGAGCACAGGGTTGAAAATGGGGCTTTGAAGTGTCCAAGGACAGAACACACCTCATTCAACTGGAGACTCTTGAACCTCTCCAGAATTATCACCCTCTGCAATGCTTTTAGGCCTGGGTGGTTCACCAGGAGAGGAGGAAAAGCTGTTCAGGAGAAATTAGTAGGAATTTTGTCCTGGTTCGATGCTGCGCTCCGAAGGTGCGGAGCTTGTGCAGCTTCCTGGGAACGCAGCACTCAATGGCTGCTGCCATTCCTGCTGGCCCAGGGGTGCCATTCCTGCTGGTTCAGGGGACAGAGGGGAAAGGAGCTCCAAGGAGCCTTTGTTGTGGTGTTCACTCTTGGTCTTTTCTCTGCTTGGGCAGCTCTGAAGGCTCTGTTTGGCTTCCTCTCCCTGGTGACCTGCCCGGGTGTCCTGGGGGAGCTGAACTTACAGGAACCAAGTGCTGATATGCAAATAGAGAACTGAACAGATAAAAGGCGAGAAAATGGGGATTTTTTGGTGAAAGGGAGAGAGGCTGGGCACTGCAGGTTCACTCTCCAGCCACACCTTCACCCTTCCCACCATGGTCTTGTGAAGGAGTTGTTTTTGAGGGGTCTCTGGAAAAAGGTTTTGTGGTTTAGTGGTGAATGGTTGGACTCCATCTTTTCCAGCCTTAACAATTCCATGATTCTCTGTAGATGTTTGAACATGATTATTCTGCTCCTAAAGATTTTGCTGTCCATGGGGGGGAGAGTTTCAGCCCATCTACCTCTCCCATGTCTGGTGTTTCTTGTCTTCCTCCTTCCTTAAGTAGATTTCACAAGAGATTGTCGTGCACATTAGGCAGTGTCTGATAAAATAATTGGGAAAACGACCTACTTCCATCAGTTCATTTATTCTGAAGTGTTAGACCTGATGGTACAAACACCAAACCTGCTCCCTGCCCTAAAAACAGACCTGGGAAGGCCTGTTTGGATTTCTTAATTTTTTTCTTTTCCTGGTGAAGCAGAGATTAGCACGGAGAATTCGTGACTACCCAAACCTAGGAATTCTCCTCGCTGAATACATGAAAAAGAAAGTAGGTTCTGCTCATGCAGCTCCTGCCAGGCTAAACCAAACTCCTGATGCCCTTGGTAATTGGATTTAAAAAATCAACTTTTGGTTCCTCAGCAGCATTCAGGAGTTAAAGCTACATTTCAGCCCTTGCTAAGAGGTTAACAGTTACTTGTGGAGAAAGGTTTAACTCTTGCTCTGTATTTATAGTGGTCCTCACCAAGTCAAACATTTAATTTCATGGTGATAAATGGAGTAAATAGAGGAAGTAAAGGTCAGAAAGTGGGTGCTGGCTGATCCCCTGAGCTGCCTCACAGGAAACTCTGAATTACTGATACTGATTGGTGCAAATTGAGCGAGTTCTAGTGCAGACCTGTGTGTTCATTCAATGTGTTCCACTCTGACACTTTTCTCTCGTGGTGTATTAACATTGTACATTTAAGGCTGTTTTATTTTATATTTCAATGTGCTAATTTTAACACTTAAACCTCACATTGTCAACCAGAGGTGTTGTCCTACAGTAGCTTTTTTTTGTTTGTTTACCTGGCTGTTGAGTCTGACTTTTGTGTTGTATTAACTTTTCGGAGTTTAGTCCAAAAGAGATTCTTCCTCCAAAACCTGTGAAGAAAGATAGAGAGCAGAGACCACGACACTTACTCACGGACCTCCCGCTCCCCCCAGAGCTCCCTGGGGGGGACCCATCTCCTCCCGACTCCCCGGAACCAAAGGCAGCCACACCACCTCAGCAACCCTTCAAAAAGAGACCAAAGTAAGGCTGACTTCATTTTTTTTTTTTTTTTTTTGAATGTTTGAGTCTCTTAAGTCCCCGAAGTTGTTTGAGAGCTCTTTATTGAGGGAAGTGAGACGGGAGAGAAAACAAGTTCCTATTTCTGTATTATTCAGTATAATGACTGTTTCCTGTGGGTTGTTTCACTTTTGGACCCTCAGCTAAAGGCAGCTTGCCCCATTTAGCTGAGAATTAATGGTAAAAGTTGCTGGAGTGTGTCACGTTCAATCTCCAGCCACATCTACCCCCAAAGCTCTTTTCTCTTTGGTTTAGCCATGCCCACATTCCAAAGAAACCTCTGGATGAGCAGCTCTGTATAAAGCTCTTGTTGCTTTCTGAAGTTGGTTGTTCAGATGGGAGATGTCCATGTTTGCTTCATGCACTTCATGACTGAAGTGTTGCCCATGGAACTGCACTGGCACAGGGTGTCCTGGGAAGCTGTGGCTGCCCCTGGATCCCCCTTGGAAGTGTCCAAGGCCAGGTTGGACGGGGCTTGGAGCAACCTGGGATAGTGGAAGGTCTCCCTGCCCATGCAGGGGGTGGGATTGGATCGTATTTCATGTCCCTTCCAACCCAAACCATTCTGGGGTTCTGTGTTCAAGGTATAGAGAACTGGCCCTGATAACAAATTTAGGCAGCTGTTGAAGGAGCAAAATCCCCTGATGTTTTGTACAGAGTGTCTTAAATGAAAATCAAATGTCCAGCATCCTGCAAAACATCCCAGACATTCATTTTTGTCCTGCTGCAATACGATAATGCTACCCAGGATAATATTCCTGTTCAGCAGTGCCTGTATTGGGATTACACAGCAAAACACATTCAACTGAACATTCCAGTTCTTGGAGTGCAAAGCCAACGTGCCTGAGCTTTGCTTTTGGCTTTTAGGAATGAACACGTTGGTGCAGGTAGATTTTTTTGTGGGATGCCACTGGGCTGGAGCCCTCAGGTGTCTCACAGAGCTCTTTCCTCCTGCAGAATCTGTTGTCCTCGGTATGGGGAGAGGAGACAGACGGAAAGCGACTGGGGCAAGCGTTGTGTGGACAAGTTCGACATCATCGGGATAATCGGAGAAGGGACGTACGGGCAGGTGTACAAAGCCAAGGACAAGGACACAGGTGAGGATGGCTCCAGGTAAATTCCACTTCAAGGCTTTGTGGCTGTGCTCAGCTCCCTGCCACTGCTGCTCCACAGTGACAAATAGCTGCAGAACGAGAAGTGACACCAGCCCTGGGATAAGCACTTCCATCAGGTGTTTTCCAAAAGGGGCAGAAGAGCAGGAGCTCTGGAATCCTAAGTTTAGTGCCCTGGTTCCTGCTCTGCTGGTGAGATCCTGTGCCCTGGGGTGTGGTTTGACACCCGCTCAGAGGTACCAGCTGAACCCCTGCTTTTTAGATTGTCAGGCTTTATTGCAGCAGAGCTTGGGAAATTCCAGGGTCAGCTTCTGTTCCCCCTTTCTGCTGGAGCAGGTTAGGGAAAGCACAGGTGTCGTGTGAGCACTCCAAGCAGAGCAATTGAACTAAAACGAGCAGGGAGGAAACTAAATCTGCCTGTGCTGTCCCTTGGTTGGCGTTTTCTGTGCTTGGGGCTGCTCCCAACTTCCCTGGGAGTGCAGGGCAGTGAGGTGAGCAGGCTGTGACCCCGCTGTGGCCTGGCAGGTGAGCTGGTGGCTCTGAAGAAGGTGCGCCTGGACAATGAGAAGGAAGGATTCCCCATCACGGCCATCCGGGAGATCAAAATCCTGCGGCAGCTCATCCACCGCAGCGTCGTCAACATGAAGGAGATCGTCACGGACAAACAAGATGCACTGGATTTCAAGAAGGACAAAGGTAGAGTTGGCTGCAGGGCTGGTTTCCATTCACCACAGATGTGATGCAACCCCTTGGTTTAGTTTAAAACTCGGCTCTGGGGTAGATCTGCTTCTTTGTGTTCCTCCTACAGGGTTAGATCTGGATCTGGCCTCACCTCAAAGGACAGATTCCAGTTTGAGTTGATCAAAGGATGATTGCATTCCTGCAGAATTGTGGAAAAGCAGTCTTTAAAAAAAAAAAAAGCCTTTACAGGGTCACTTCTAACACTGATGAGTGGCAACAAACTTACTAATAATGTGAAAAGCCTTTTGTTCTCAGTCACTGTGGAACAAGACAGTTTCAGCATCCCACTGGCTCTTGTTTGGGACCTTCCCTTCCAGGAGAGAGAAGGGAGCAACCCAAACACAAGTTCAAACCATGCATGGCAGTGATTTCTTCAACAAATTCTCTTGAAAGAAAATAACCAAAGCATGTAGGTAAACATGGCCAGAACTTCAAAGGAATTTATTTTGAGTGCATATTTAATTTCAGATATCAGCCTGGTGGGGCTACTTTGTTGTTTTGGGGCTTTGTTACCCCTTGAGAGAAAAGGATGCCCAGTAAGCCTGAAACAGCACAGGACTGTGTCAAAAAAAAAACCAACTCCAGCAGAATAATGCACAAAAGAGACTTTGAACAACTGAATCTCCTTTCATTCCTCCTTTTTTTTGTGTGTCTCCTTTTGTTTCCAACCATTTCTCTGTTTATTATCCCAGGTGCCTTTTACCTTGTGTTTGAGTACATGGACCATGACCTAATGGGGCTGCTAGAATCTGGCTTGGTACATTTCTCAGAGGACCATATCAAGTCTTTCATGAAACAGTTAATGGAGGGGCTGGATTACTGTCACAAAAAGAATTTCCTGCATCGAGACATCAAGTGCTCCAACATCTTACTGAACAACAGGTAACCTGGCAGTGGATCCACTTCTCTTTTCCTCGTGCTCTCCCTGGGTTCAGCTGAGAGCACCCAGTGCTGTCCTCACCTTGAGTGTGCTCAGGGGCAGGAGCTGTGAGAAGAATCTTGTCCGTAATTACAATTTAATGTCTGGATATCCACCTAAAAAAATTCTGTGGAACATTGGCCTGTTGAGAAGGGTTTGTGATGCAGGTGACACTGAATTATTGGTGCTTTTTTTTTTCTTTTTTTCCTTTGGATTTCTTTGAAGCATTCTGTCACAAGTGGAGAATTGAGCCGGGCATATCGAGCAGTAATTCCTGCCCACGTGGCTTTGTGAGGCTTTTCTGCTGCACGGGGGTTTCCTCACCCTTTAACTGGGGTTTAAGTAGGAGTTGGGTTCTGATGGGATCCTTACAGCTCAGTACATTCTATAATTCTGGGATTTAAACCAAGGGCTGGGGGTTTTTTTTGTCTTTCAGTGGGCAGATCAAACTTGCAGATTTTGGGCTCGCACGACTCTACAGCTCAGAGGAGAGGTGAGGAGGGGAAGGGGCTTACCTGGGTGGGATGAGCTTCTTTCTTCTTAGTATCCACATAATCCCTCACTTGGAAGTCCTCACAAATGATTTCCAGTGGTATCATCCAGCTCCAGCTGTTGGACAAACACACTCCTGGCTGGTATTAATAACTTTTCCTTAGAAAAGCAGCTCATGAGGAGCCAAAACTTCTTCTCTACTTGCCTTTGACCTGCCCTGGAGCAGGTTTTGCTCCGAGGTCAGTCACTATTCAGTGATGGCAGCCTGCTGAGGGTCAGGGATTTTCAGTCTACAAGTCCTGATTCCTGGAAAATCCACGGTACCTCCTCAGCTGTTTTTAACTCCTCTGGTAGCTCTGGAAGTGCAGACGCTTGAAACCCCCCTGCTGCCACTGACAGGTGTAACTGCAGCTGGGAAGTAAAAAAGAGCAGTTTTCCAGGGTTTTGTGGCTCTTGGGATGAGTTTTTATTGGTTTTATTGGTGGTTTTTTTTTTTTTGCTTTGCAGCCGTCCCTACACCAACAAAGTCATCACGTTGTGGTACCGACCCCCAGAACTGCTGCTCGGGGAGGAGCGTTACACCCCTGCCATCGACGTGTGGAGCTGTGGGTGAGTCCTGCTGTGCCTTCCCTGGCTCTGGAACCAGCTCCTGAGCATTCCCCTGGGAGCTGTTCCCCAGTTTGTGCCAATTCTCACAGCTGGATCTGTCCCAGCCGCGCAGAGTGTCAGGATGAGACAGGAATACTTCTGTGAGGGGTAGGGGTGTGTCACCTCATTCAAACCAATTAGTAAAAACTCCTAGAATGAGGTTTTCCTTGGTTTTGAAATGAGAAAGGGTAAAAAATAAAATTTTCACTATTTAAAGTGCAAACCAACCTGATATTGATGTACCCTTGAGATCAAGAGGGGTGACACAGCCCTGGAGGGGTAACACGTTTGCCCTGTGCTGTTCACTCCTTCAATGTGTTTTTTAGAGAATTTTTCTCTAAAATCTTTAAGTTGCTGTTTGCCACTGATTTGTTATTTTTTTTCAGCTAAAACATTTTTAAGTAGATATTTCAGGTTTCAGGAAGTTTCAGTAGTATAGGAAGCCTGGGGAACAGGAGTCTGGGCAGTTCAGCCACAAAGGTGGAACATTTTTCTGAGTGATTCAGAAGCAGAGACTGGAGGATTCAGCTGTCAGAACTGAGGCTGGATTCCCTAGAGCATGCACTTCCCACTGGGATATTCCCAGCTGAACTTCAGCAGGATTTATAACACAAACAGAGGTTGGTAAAACCAGTAATTAATCATAATTACTGACTGTGAGGAGGCCCAGTTGCTGCTCAGTTCCTGTTCCACATGCATGGGGTTATTCCCATTCCAGACAGGTGCCTGCATCCCTCCAGCTACTCCTGGCACTGATTCCTGGTGGGTTAAGGAGAGATGTTGAGGACTGCAGGAGTCAGAGGTGCTTCCTCTCTTCCCTCTTTCCCTCCCAGCTGTACAAGAGCTCTGTGTGCACAAATCCAGCTCCTCTGCTGGCCCTGACAGCCACGGGCAGCTAGGC
>NW_024581094.1:1411538-1429482 GCF_017639235.1 Corvus kubaryi | reverse complement strand
ACAAATCCAGCTCCTCTGCTGGCCCTGACAGCCACGGGCAGCTAGGCATGGCTTGGGCCAGCAGAGGGAAGTTGAAAATCCAAACAAAAGCTCAACCTGGAGGAAATGAGAGCTCTGGCTCTTTGTCACATTGACACATCCTCCCCTCCCTGCAAAGAGTTAACGTGTCAGGGGCTTCCTGCATGAACCAGGCACTTGCAGGGAGGTGATTCCCAGGAGCCCAGGGCTGGGGACTCCAGTACACACAGGTCAGTTTGTCACTACAAGCCCTGATGCAAATCACTCTCCTCAGGCAAAGCTGCTCCCGAGCACAAACACTGCCGTGTTCAGACGCTCATCCCCAGGGTTTGCTGTCGTGACCTCTTGCTTTTCCTCCTTCCAGCTGTATCCTCGGGGAACTGTTTACAAAGAAGCCTATTTTTCAAGCCAATCTGGAACTGGCTCAGCTTGAATTAATCAGGTAAAGCTTTGCACACGCATGTCCGTGAGGGGAGGTGCTGCAGGAGGTGCTTGTGCACACAGGCAGCGAGTTAGAAGAGCCCTTGTTTTCTAACCTGCCTGCAAAATAGGGCTGGGAATGCAAATGGAAATGGTCAGGTGTCCACACCTATGTCAGGTGTGTGGTTGCTGATTTATGTACCCTCAGTAAACCTTGTTGTTTGCTGAGTCCAAAACTCACGAACCTGAATTACTTCTCACACTGAAAGTTTTAATCCTGGAATGGTTTGGGATGGAAGGGACCTTAAAGCCGTGGGCAGGGACACCTTCCCTTATCCCAGGTTGCTCCAAGCCCTGTCCAACCTGGCCTAGGACACTTCCAGGGATGTCAAGTCCACAGCTTCTCTGTGCCGGGGCCTCACCACCCTTATTGTAAAAATAATAAAATTTAGTGAGTTTGGAAAGTTTTAAAGTAAAAAACATTAACATTTTTAAATTTGTAGTAAGAAGAATAAAATTCCATTGTGTTGGATGTTTTATAAGGTTCCGCTTATCAATCAAGCTCAGCATTTCCCTCTTCCTGATACCTCCTTTTTTAACACCTCATCTGAGCCATGCCCAGACCTGGGTTATTCCTGCAGCGGGTTGCTTAGGAAGGTGTTTTCCCTGGGCTTGGTGGCTCTGCTCCTCCTGGCTGGATTCCACCTGGCTGACTGTGCTTCCCTGCTCCCCAGCCGGCTCTGTGGGAGCCCCTGCCCAGCCGTGTGGCCAGATGTCATCAAGCTGCCCTACTTCAACACTATGAAGCCCAAGAAGCAATACCGGCGGCGCCTGCGCGAGGAGTTCTCCTTGTGAGTCGAGATGGGCTGGGATGGGCTCCCTGTCCCCTCTCTAAACACCTCATCCACCTTCAGAGAGGTTCCCTGGGGCTGGGGACTGCACTGGGAGCTCTCCTGGAAGTGTGGCATCCTCAGGGTGCCGGTGCTGCCTGACTTCAGGGGGATGTTCTCTGGAGAAGGGTCTGGTTTGGGATAATCTTGTGGGAGTTGTGGCAGAGGTGCTTCTCATAAATGGCAAAATATAGAGTGGAATATTATGGAATGTCCTCAGCTGGAAGGGACCCACAGGGATCAGCCAGTCCAACTCCTGGTCCTGCACAGACACCCCAAAATCCCACCCTGTCTCTTGTGAGCGGTGTCCCAACGCTTCTGGAGCTCTGGCAGCCTCAGGGCTGTGCCCATTCCCTGGGGAGCCTGTTCAGTGCCCCAGCCCCCTCTGGAGAAAAAACCTTTCCCAAAACTCAGCCTAAACCTCCCAGGCACAGCTGCAGCCACTCCCCACAGCTGATGCCTGCCCTGCTGATGCCTTTGAGCTGCTGCATCACGAGCAGTGAACTCTGGCTGTGTGGATTCCTCTTAAGCCTGAAGTTCTTCTCTGACACTGAGCTTCTCCACATGTTTTCCGTGAACTCATCCATGTTTCCCACTCTCCCCACAGCATTCCCTCGTCTGCCCTAGACCTGCTGGACCACATGCTGACGCTGGACCCCGGCAAGCGCTGCACAGCAGAGCAGGCCCTGCACAGTGACTTCCTGAAGGACGTTGACCTCAGCAAAATGGCACCTCCAGAGTAAGTCCCAGCTGCCATCCCCCACTGTGAGCTTTGGGAAGGAGACAAGGTGTTTTTTTCAGTCAAAATCAGGATTTCTGGGTTCTTCTCTCGACTCTGCCCTTCTATTTGGTCATGTGGTTGAGCAAATGGCTTTTCCTGTGCTGTTGGTTTTCTGCCTGATAGCAGGCTGAGTTTATAAAGCCCAGTTTAATGTTTGTGAGATGCTCTAAAGCTCCAGTAGAAGAAGTGCAAGAGTAGGTGTAGCACATCCCTGACTGCCATGGAGAACTGCTCAGGCCTCGTTAGGGCCGTGTGTTAATTGACTGCAAGGGCCAAGCAGTGTCACTCAGTTTTCTCCCACTCCAATCAAGCAGATGATAAAACTCAGACTGGTTTGTGTGCAAGTGGAGCCACAGCTTTTGACATCCCTGTTTCCTTTGGAATTCTTCAAGGCAGGGCCTTTCCTAAAGCTCCCAGACTCCCAGAACTTGGTGCTGTCACTGGTTTTGTGTGGCCTGCAGTGAGATCCCAGTGAGCTCAGGGATGAGATCCCAGTGCAAAGTGAATGATTTTTATGCTGCCTTTCCTGGCTCTAGGTTTTGCCCCTTCCTGTGATCGTCTGGCTGCAGGCAGGGATCATGGAACCCCAGGATGGTTTGGTTGGAAGGAATGTTAAAGCTCATCCAGTCCCACTCCTGCCACAGGCAGGGGCACCTTCCACTATCCCAGATTGCTCCAGCCTGGCTTTGGACACTGCCAGGGATCCAGGGACAGCCACAGCTTCTCTGGGCAGCCTGTGCCAGGGCCTCCTCACCCTCACAGGGGAGGAATTTCTTCCCAATATCCCTTCCTGAGTCCACTTCTCCGTCTGTAAAAGAGCAGCAGCATTACATGGATCTATAAAGTTGCATCATGGCATGGTTTGGGTGGGAAGGGACCTTAAAGCTCATCCAGTGCCACCCATGCCATGGACAGGGACACCTCCCACTGTCCCAGATTACTCCAAACCCCGTCCAACCTGGCCTAGGACACTTCCAGGGATGGGGCAGCCACAGCTTCTACGTGCAACACCATCTGTGCTGAGAGCTCCCTGTGGGTTTTGAGGATTCCCTTGGTTTCCCTGCCATGTTTTTCACTCGTTGCTCTCTTGCAGCCTCCCCCACTGGCAGGATTGCCACGAGCTGTGGAGCAAGAAGCGCCGGCGGCAGCGGCAGAGCGGGATGGCCGTGGAGGAGCCTCCGGTATCAAAAGTTTCTCGGAAAGAAACTACCTCTGTTACAAGCACAGACACTGTGAAAAACAACAGCAGTCCTGTGCCCCCCCAGCCTGCCCAGCTCAAAGCAGAGCCTGGCGCTGCAGATGCAGTAGGTCAGTGCCCACCTGGGTCTGGAAAAGGTTCCCGGTGTGTTCCCTCCCTGGGTGTGGGAGGTTTGTGTCTGCTTTTAAGCCAGTCTGGTTCTTTCACCTCTAATTCTGCAGAAAGGGCATTCCAGGCTCTTCCTGTCCTCATTCCTTTTCTTCTTTTTTTTTTTTTTCTCTCCTCCTCTCTCTGCTGTGAAGACGCAGAAGGTTCTGTCTGGTCTTCAGAAGTCACTGATGAGCTGCCTGTGAATTTGTTCTGAGCTGTGTTATTAGTTCTAAAAGAGGCTCGATGATGAAAGGAGTCATTGAGTCACTTCAGCCAGTGGAGGAACAAATCATAGGAATCATAGGCTGGAAGGTGGAGCCACGTCCAGGATGTGCAAATGAGCTGAAGTTTGATCTCGTTGATAAATTATATGAAGATTAGGTGTGGGAAGTATCAGGCTGGTGGGCAAAAGTGTACATTCTTGCACTTTGTTGCAGAAAAGGTCATCCGGAATGGCAGGACCTGGCCTTGTGCACTGTTCCAAGCAGTGACCACCCCCCTGTGTCTAGAAAATAGTCGGAGGGGAGGAATGTGGATTTACACAAAGCTGCCCTGCTTGTTCTGTAGAAGCCTTACAAAAACCCAGATATGGGCTAAGGCTTCCTTTGTGTCCGATGCTGTGCTGACAAGTAACGAGGAAGACAGTTCTTGCTCCAGGGAATGCACAATCCATGTGTTCAGTGAAACATGGCAGATGGACAAAAGGTGGTGCTTGGATTAACAAACAGCTGGGAAAAGAATGTCCCATTCTCCGTTGCCTACCAGCAAGAGAAGCTCCATTTTAAGCTGCTGAAACCAAACCCTTGCACCCTTATTCCCAAAAAGTTCCAGCATCACTGTCAGTGTGAAGGGACACCCTTGTCACTTGTCACTTGGGCTGTGAAGGGAGGTGATGCCACTCCCAGGATGTATTTTAGGATAACCTGGATCCTTGCAGGTCAGGACAGAGTCCTGTGATCCCAGGCCAGCTCCCAGCAAGGAATTGCCTTCTGCCTGACCTAATTCCTTGTGCTGCGTCAGGGAATACGCCCTTCCTCCATCCCAAAGAGCAGCTCAGCTCCATCCTGGGAAACCTTCCCAGTGCAGGAGGGGATGATCTGGATCTGTGGGGACCTCGGGAGGGGCCGAGCTATGATTGCCCTGCTGTGGGCTCGGGGCTTTAGTTGCCATTGTGCCCCTTCACCACCCCCCGCCATAGCCTGGTATCCTTGGGATGCCCCCACTTCCCAATCCCGGGAATGGGGCAGTTTGGCTTGGCTGAGGTGATTCTGAGCAGCAGCCTCGTGTGCCGTGGTTTTGGGGAGGTTTGGGGGCAGTGCAGCAGCAGCAGCTCTGTGGGTGCAGTGTGTGTGCAGTACCACGGGGTGCTGCTGCCGTGCTGCCAGAGCGGGGGCTGGGAATGCCGGCACCGCATCCCGAAATCCTCCTCGCAGAGCATCCCTGCCTTCCCCCAGCCCAGGGACATGGACAAGGCGGGGGTTCAAGTGCTGTGGGACATCAACAAGGGGTCTTCAGTGCTGTGGGATGTGCAATTTTGGCTATGGGATGTGGAAAAGGGGCATTCAGTGCTATGGGGTGTGAAGACAGGATGTTCAGTGCTGTGGGACATGGAAAAGGGGTGTTCCTTGCTGTGGGGACGTGGAGAAGGGATGTTCCTTGCTGTGGGCCATGGGACAGGGGTGTTCAGTTCTGTGGGACATGCAGAAGGGGTGTTCCTGGCTGTGGGGTGTGGATTATGGCTGTGGGGCATGGGGAAGGGATGCCCCTTGCTGTCAGGTGTGGATCTGTGGCTATAGGATGTGGAGAAGGGGTATTTATTGCTGTGGGATGTGGATCATGGCTGTGGGACGTGGGGAAGGGACATTCCTGGCTGTGGGACGTGGGGAAGGGCTGTTCTTTGCCACCTGCAGTGCCAGGATGCCAAACCTCACCTCCCCGGTGGTGCTCCCCGTGTGTTCCGCAGGCCTGGGCGACATCACCCAGCAGCTGAACCAGAGCGAGCTGGCCGTGCTCCTGAACCTGCTGCAGAGCCAGACCGACCTGAGCGTGCCGCAGATGGCCCAGCTGCTCAACGTCCACTCCAACCCCGAGATGCAGCAGCAGCTGGAGGCTCTCAACCAGTCCATCACGGCCCTGACCGAGGCCACGGCGCAGCACCACGAGCCCCCGGCAGCAGCGGCAGAGGAAGCCATAGAGGAGCCGCCTGCGGAGGTGCCGGAGGAGCAGGAGACTCCGGACGCAGCCAGTGCTCAGGGAGACATGCAGAACATGCTGGCCGTTCTGCTGAGTCAGCTCATGAAGAGCCAGGAGCCTGGGATAACCCTGGAGGAGAGCAACGGGGAGAAGAGCAGCGAGCAGCGGGGGCCCAGGAAAACCCCGACGAGGCATCCCGAGGAGAGCACAGGTAAATAAACACACCTGATGTGAGCAGTGAGAGGATCCCAGAGAGTGCTGCTGGTTGAGCTGCAGCCAGGAATGAGACCTTGCGAGTGTTTGTGGAGAGAGGCAGCGGGGGAGTGGATGGGAGGAGGGAAGGGGGTAGGATGTGGTCGGACCTCAGGAGGAAAGACCCCGAACCCCTCCCTGCGGTAAGTGCTGGACTGCTCAGGAGGTTGGAACAGCTGCAAACAGCCAAAACAGGCAAATACTTACCCTAAAATCCATGAGTGCTCCACTGTGAGTGGGCCAGAGGTTTTGGGGTTTGCCCAAAAATGATCGGAGGGTCGGTTCTTCCCCAAACCCCCCAGCAATCAGTTTGCTCGTCCCGGGAGATTTTTTTACACAGGATGCTGCTGTATCTCTGCATTTTTTTTCCCAGCTCTTTTTCACCATCCCCTCCTTGCCCCCTTGAAACAAACAAAAATAAATCTAAAAATAAATAAACCTGCAGAGATGATTTTCAAGAGCTGAAATAATAGCGGTGAGTGCTGAAGGGAGGGATAGTGGCAGCTGTGTAGGTAAAACCTGGGCATCCACGAGTGCCTGGTTCTACCCGGAGCTGGTTTTTGAGCCTTGAAGCTCAGCAGCTCCTGAAGCTGAACCAAACTGCTGCTTCTTATAGAGAGAGTTAAAAAAACCCCTGCTTGTGTCAGTGAGCTCTCGGATTTCCTTTCCAAAGGTGAGTGTAAATGTCTCCATGTCTTTTTTTTTTTTTTTGTTTCTGTTGATTTTTTGAATTTATTAGCAACAGCCTGTGACGACCTCACCAAATTGTAGAAGCGCCTCCTGAGTATGTCTCAGACTCTCCGGGGAGCCTGTTTTGGCCCGATCCCACCTCCTGCAATGTAGCTGAACGTGCTGTGTTCTCGTGCCTTCAACACCCGCCCACCACGAGCCAGTTGTGATCGTGCTTTTTTTTTTCTTTTTTTTTTTTCCTCTTTTTTTTTTTTTTTTCGTTGTTGTTGCCCTAGTCCTGGAAGATAACTAGGTTACTGTAGAGCAGATGGAATTTGATGCCGTTGTTCTCTGTTGATAATTCTTTGGAATGATTTGCTGTCCCCCAGATCAGCTTGGCTTTACAAATTTACCTGAAGATTGTTGGTTTTTTTTTTTTTCGTTGTTGTTTTATTTTTCTGGATTTCAATACAATCTAGTTTTCAAAGTGGACTGACGGATACGGGTGGAGGGGTGGTCCTGGAAGACTACTGGTTTTCACAATAAAGTTTGACCTTTTTAATAACCAGTTTTGCCAATGATTTGAGGATCTGATTCCAACAAGGTGTCCGTGGGCTCTGCCATCGCCAGTAATTCCTTCCCCTGTGGGTGAGGGAGAGGAGGCAGCTCAGGTGTGTTGCTCCAGAGGAGGCAGGGCTGGTTTTGGGAGTGGAGCAGGGGTCGTGGTGTCACCTGTGGTGTCACCTATAGCCGTGGCACTGCCTTAGGGGAGGGTCCGTGCTCTGCTCCCTCTCCCACCTCCCAGCTGGGCCTCACAGGCTGGGACACAGCAGGGGGGGCCGGGCGTGATGGAGCTTTGTTCTTCCAGGAGGGAAGCAAATCCTGATTCGGGAGGGAATCAGGGGTGAAGGGGCAGGGGGGAGGAAGCAGAAGGCTTTTCTGGTGCTCAGGACAGTCTGTACGCTCGTGAAAATATTCGGGGGGCGAGATTGTTTTGGACTCTGTTGGCAAGGCTGGGGGTGGTGGCTGGGGGCACCTCGGGGTGCCGTGGGGCAGTCAGGAGCTGGCACCTGTGCGGCTGGGTTTGTGTTTGTCTAACCCAGCACATCCCGGACACGCTCCGTGAGCCGCCTGCGGAGCTGGAGCCGGGCGGCACCGCGTCCCTGTGGCACCGGGGGGGGGGGTGTGGGCTGGCGTGTGGCTCCACATCTGCCTCCTGCTCGGCATTAGCCTTTGATCCGGGAGCAGGAATTCCCCACACGGGTGCCCAGGTGTTAGGACAGCTGTTGCCGCCGAGTTGGGTGCGCGGGGCCGGGGCGAAAGCGTTAATGACCATTGTTAATGAACGTTGATCTCCCAGCCAGCGTTAAAAACTCTCCCTCCGCCTCTTCCCAGAGCATCCCAGAGCTCCGGGCGGCCTCGGCAGGGATTGGTTTGGTTTGCTTAGAAATGTCTTTGTGTCTGTTTGAAACGGTGTTTAAAAGAAGTCACCCTTCCACAGCGTGTCCTCCTGGCATTGTCCCACCAGAGAAGAGACCCCCCGAGCCCCCCGGACCGCCACCGCCTCCTCCTGTGCCCGAAGGGGATCTCTCCGGCGCAGCCCAGGAGTTGAACCCGGCCGTGACGGCTGCGCTGCTCCAGCTCCTTTCCCAGCCGGACCCGGAGCCGCTCGGCCACGCCACGCAGGAGCCCCCGGCCCCTCGAGCCCCGGACTACGGCCGCTCCCACCCCTCCAGGACTTACAGCACCGACAGCTCCGAGGGGGGATTCGGTGCCGAGGAGCTGAATCCGGGCCAGACTCTGCTAGAACCTTCTGCCCAACCCCTGGGGAAAAGCAGGACCTTCTTGGGCTCCGTGAGCCACCTCGGGGAGAGCAGCAACTACCAGGGCACGGGCTCCATGCAGTTCCCGGGGGACCAGGACCTGCGCTTCGCCAGAGTCCCCGTCACCATCCACTCGCTCGGGCAATCCTTCACCAAATCCGAGGGGAGCAACAACAACGCGCTGGTACACCCAGAGGCCAAAATCCAGAGTTACGGCGAGTTGGGACCGGGAACAGCCGGTTCCAGTGGGGCAGGAACAGGTCACAGCTGGGGTGCCCCAACCCAGGCGCCTTCTTCCTACGGGAAGACATTCCGAGGGCCTGGCAGAGTGCCTCCGCGGGGGGGCCGGGGCCGGGGGGTTCCCTACTGAGATTCCCGGGATCCCCCCTCGCCTCTCTCCTCCTTTAGCCACAGGACTTGATTTTTTTTTTTCAATTTTTTTCTTCTTTTTTTTTTTTTCCCAATTTTTTTTGGCCAGAGCAAGGTCTCGTCCGCATTTCAGCTGCTGCAGAGCTCCCCGTGCATCCCTCCCTCGCTCGGGAGCTGCCAGAGGGTCCCCACTGGCCTCCCGTGCTTGGTTAGTGACAAAAATAATCCAAATCCCGCAGGAGAACTGAGCCAGGAGAGGGGGGGGATTGATGGAAAGGTAGGAATGGAAGGAAGAAGGAATTAAAATGCTGTTTCCCCAAGCTGGGCACCAGAGTTTGCTGGCGGGTCAGGGAGGGCTGGGGAGAGGCTGCTTCCCAAAGCGGTTTTTTTGTTGTTGTTTTGTTTGTTTTCCCTATTTCCATAAGAAAGAAAAAAAAAAAAAAGGAAAAAACAAATTAAAAGGGGAATTTATTGATGCAGAGGCACCTGGATGGGTTATCCCAGCAGTGGGGACCTGGGATGTGACACTGGTAGTGTTTGATTTATCCGATGTTGCTTTCTTTCCATGAAGCATCCGTTTTCCCTCTGCTCTGGGGCCAGTCCTGTCTGCTGTGACAGCAGCCTTAGCACGTTGATTTTTGGGAAGGGTCTCTGGGTGTTGCATCCCTCCTGCAGTAACTTTGCAGCGGGAATTGTCTTTTTTTAAATTTTATTTTGGTCTTTTGTTTAATTTTTTTTTTTTCCTAAGAGCCGAGGAGAACACCTCCCTGAAAAAACAGGGATTTCTGTCATTTGTAACTTCCAGAACACTTAAAGAATTTAAAAAACGGAAACAAAAATCCCAACATCTGGTGGGATTTGCCACCAGATGGGAGTGATTTGTCCCCGGAATCCTGGGCTGGTGCTGCCTATCCTGCCGAGGTCGCTCGCATCTCAGCCCTTTGAGGTTTTCCAGGTGTTCCTGTGTCATTTCCATGAGCATATTTCTATTTTTGGTGTTGTCAAGGAAGTATTTACGATGGATTTTCTCCTCCCACAGACCCTTGCGCTGTTCATTTCAATGAGACTTAAAAAGAGATGAATAAAACAAAGGTACCTATTTATCAGCTTTTTTTTTTTTTCCCCCGAGTAGGCCTTTCCTATGGAAAACACTTAATTTTGGAGCCAACAGTTCTGGAGTGTTAAAGGGGAGGGGAATTTTGGGGTGGGCCAAGAGACCTTCTTGCTACTAACAGGATTTAATTTCTTTTTATACAGAGAGATAAATTTAAATAAATGCACCTGAATTAGGTGATGCTTCTCCATCTGGGGAGATCCTGCCTTACCCAGCTTTGCCGTGGGAGGAAGGAAGGGAGAGAAATTAAATATATAAATATATTTTTTACTTTTATTTGCTGGTGATGTGCAGGGACCAGCAGCTCCCAGCACTGAGGAGCGATGCTGTTCGCAGAATTCCCACTGGAAATTTGTCGGATTTGGGATTTTTTTTTTGTTGGTTTGTTTGTTGTTGTTTTTGTGATTTTGTTGTTTTTTTTTTTTTTTAGCTTAGTTTCATGCCTGATGTGCAGAGAGATAAAAAGAGAAGTTCTGTGAGACACAGAGTGCACTGAACCCACTGAGGGGCTTCAGAGAGGTTTAATTTCCCTATTTTCCCTTTTCCCAGCACCAGCTCCGGGCTGCCATGGAGCTGCTGCTGCTGCTGTTCTTTTTCTTCCCAATCCCATCCGTTTTGGAAGGAAAAAAGTCTCATTCCTGTGCTGAATCCTCTTAGGAAGCCGATGCCTATTTATTGTCTTTCCAAACTGGCACATTCCCAGGAACGCTGCCGGGAACGAGCTGTCCTCGACCTCCCGCTCCTCGTGCCGGTGTTATCCCGGCTTTGGGGCCCAGTTTAGGGGTCCTCGGTCCCAGTTTAGGGTGGTCTCTCCCAGCTGGGTCTCCCCGAGGCCGCTCCGGCACTGCTCCATCTCTTCCAGCAGGGCTGGGAAGGGGCCGAGGGCCCGGCAGTGGCTGCGGGGGCTCCTGTCCCACTCCAGCCAGGGATGGGCACTCCGGGCATCTGTTCCCTGCTCCAGGGTGGCCGGTGGCAGCTGCCAGCTGTCCCCACGGGCCCTCGGCGCTCCTGTGGAAGGTGGTTCTGCCATTCCCTTCTCCCAGCCCCAACCACTCGGGGGAGGGACCTGTTATTCCACTCCCAGTGGCTTTTCCTAACTGGTCCCAGCATGAGCCTTTCAATCCCTGCCAGGGTCAGGGGGGCACAGGGGGCCTGGGGGGGCCCAGCCTGGCCAGGTCCTGGGGGGCTGTGGGGCCACTCCTGGCTTCCAGCACCTCTCATTCTTTTATTTCCCTCCCATTTTTTAAAATTTTATTTTAAATGTTACCTTTTTTCCAACGCTCTGCACAAAGAAGACAAAAGGATTCACAGAGTTAGGTGGGATTTGTGCATTTGGAAGGATTGAAGCCGGTGCAGTTACAGACATGGGGGCGAGGGCAGCTCCCCCCTCCTTCCCCCCATCCTGGCTCTGGGTTCGATCCCAAACTCTCCCGCTGTAGCAGTTCCCAGCAGAGAAGCCTCTGGTCAGATCTAACTGTACCTCTCCCGAGTTTCCTTTGGAGACCGAGCGCGCCTTTTTTCGGTTGTACCTTTGTCTCTGTACAGATATTTTGTAATATATTAAAATTTTTTTCTTTTCAGTTTATAAAAATGGAGAAGTGGAGATTGGAAAAATTAAATATTTCCTGTTACTGTATCTTGGTTGCCTTTTGCTCTGTTGCTTCCCCGTAGCCTTTGGAATCACATGGTAACTTGTGTTTTCCTTGGAAAGCCTTTTATTCCCTCCTGGTGAGAGGGCTGGGATTTGGCATTGCCAGCCTCTGCAAGCCCCAAATTCCACTCTCTAATTAAGCTCCAAGCCATCATTAGCCATGGGTTTCCCCCACTTGGAGGGGTGTTGGTGGGAGATGCCTGAGCTGGAGCAGGGGCTGGTTTGGTTAAGGTGGGAGTAGGAAACCCAGAGCTGACAGGAAGGTGGGAGAGGGGATGGTGCTGCAGGAATGAGAAAGGGAAGGATTGAGGTTGAGGTTTGGCTCCAAACCTGCTCCTGGCAGCCCTTTGGGCCTTGGAGAGGACCCCAGGGTGCCTGGAGGGGATGGATTGTGCTCCAGCCCTGAGCCATGAGGGCAGGGGATGGGAGCTGTGCCTTCGTTGTCCATCCATCCCTCCATCGTTCCATCCATCTCCTTCCTCCACAGAAACCCCTCCATGCCATTTCTCTGTGCTGCTCCCAACCCCATCCTGGCCCCTGAAGGACTCGGGAGGGTTTGTCCCAGCCCCGTGGGCCGGGCAAGAATTTGGGCTGGTGGGAGCCGTGTGGGCCTGAGCTGTCTGCTCCCGGCACCGCCTCCTTCCTGCTCGGCTGAGGCTCGGACAGACCCTCCCTGAGCTCCGGGGGAGCTGGAGGGGCTGTGGGCGCTGAGGGTCCCCAGGCCGTGTCCGTGCCTCAACCCCAGCAGCGCCCGGCCGCCGTCTCCCGTTCCAGCCCCGGCTTTCTCGCTCTCCTTTCGCCTGGTTCCGATCCCGGCGCTGACACGTCTTAAAATATATCCCTGTGCAGATGGTGGGGGGGTGGCGGCGGCGCCGGGCGCTTCCCGATGCCGAGGAAAGCAGGAGCGAGCCCCCAGCGCCCACCCGGCCTCCCCTGATTTATGGATGGGGCAGCTGGGCCCCGTGCACTCGGCTGGATCCCTAATCCAGCCTCCTGGTCCCTGCCCGCGGCTCCGCCGGGCTCCGGGGCCTCACCCGGCGCGGCAGAAGGGACGCGATGCCACCCCGAGCTTCCTCACATCCCACCTTCCCTTCCCGCTGCCGGCAGACAAAGCCCCACGTGGCCCCGGCTCCTGCGGCATCCCGATCCAAAGGTGACCAGGCCGTTTTATCCCATTTAATTTATTTTGGCATTGAACTTCCTCGGCAGCAGCTGCCGTGCCAAATGGCCGGGGGCTGCGCGGAGCCGGCGCTGTAAATCTCCGCCGTTCGGCTCTTCCCGCTTGGATTATGCTCGTTGAAGCCGCGGCTGCTCCATCCCGACATTCCTGGCTGCTCCATCCCTCCGTTCCCGTCTCCATCACCTCGAAATGTGGGATCTGGCACAGCTCTCCTTCTTCCTCATCCCCGCAACGCTCTTACGGCGTCGGGGTTGCGGTGGTGGCACCGGCTGGCATCGGCTTCCGGAGTATCCCGGTGCTCCCCAGGCACGGCCCTTGGAGCCCAGCGCCTGCTCCGGGAACGGGGATGGAGATGGAATGCGGAGGAGGAGGAGGAGGAAGGGGCCTTCCCATGGAGCAGATCACCGCGGGACACGCGGATTCCACGGGATCCCGCCGGAATTTCCACCTGGAGCAGGCGTCGCACCTCCCGGGTGGATGTCCCGGCGCACAGGCGTGTCACAGGGTGTGCACACACCTGGGCTGGCACACGCGTGTTCACGCGTGGCCGGGGGGGGGGTGACTGTCACCAGGTGTCGCTCTCGGCACGGCCACCACCTCCCACCGCGTCCCCGTCCTCCTCCTCCTCCTCCTCCTCTCCGGCTATATTTGTCCTTCCAGCTGCTCCGACTGTCGGCATTAAAGGTTTTTCATCCAATTTAGACGTTTCCTTCCAAAAATCCGTTCACACCTTTCCCTGGCATTTGGAAGGGGGGAAGAAGAAAAGGATTGAGAAGGATAAAACCACCCAAAAAAACCCCATGGAGGTGTTGGAGGCTGCGGATGGGGGATGGAGGAGGTGTTTGGGTTGGGTTTTGGGGGGAAGGATGGGGGTGTGAGCCCCCCAGTATTATCCATCCCATGGCATCCCGAATTTTCCACCCCATGGGATCAAGATGCCGCATTTTGAGGGCACGCGTGGGTTTTTGGGTGCCGGCACAGGCGGTTTGGCGGGCCTGGATGGAGTGAGGATTCCTTGGGCAGGGTCTGGGGGGGATGGCAGGGGGGTGGCACAGTCCCTGTGCCATGGGGCCACCTGGCCCCGTCCCCTCGCACCGGCAGCTTGATTAAAACAGCGGCGCGGGCGGTGGCACAGCTGGTGCCTCCTGCCAGCACCCGGAGCGGGAAGCGCCCGCCATTAGCGGCTCCAATTAACGGGAACGCGGAGCCGCCGCGGCCCGGGGGTTCCCCAGCCCCGAGTGCCCCCCGGTGCCACCTCCCAGGGACGCTGCAGCCGGGCTGGCATCGCCCGCCCCGTGTCCCAGTCCCCGCGCCGAGGCGGTGGCGCTGCCAGCTCTCCCGTGCCATCCCGCCGAGCCCGGGCTGAGCACGCCTCGATTTTGGGGACATTTCCCTCGCGGCCGCCGTGCCCGCTGCCACCACGTCCCACCTGACGAGCCCGGCCTGTGGGACTGGGACAGGCGGGGTGACCCCACCCCAGCACCCCAGCGACCGCGGCGGGCACCCGGATGGGGACAGGGCCCTGCCGTGCCCGCGGTGGCAGCGGGGACAGGACCTGGCACCGCACCCGGGGCGGGCACATCGCCCTCCCCGCTGCCACGGGCGCAGCTGAGCCAAGGCGCGGGGGGGCTGTGCCTGCACGCTTTCACCTGCCATTTAATTGGATGTATTTTTAATTAATGGCGCCTCTGGGACCAACATGAGACAACATGATCTCTGAATAGGGGCAGGGGAGGAATTGGGGCCGCGGGAGGATTGGGCCGCCGGGTGCCCTTACGCGCCAAACGCTGCCATCAATCACCCCCTACTTTTCGGCTCTGGACTTTTGGCTGGGGCTCAAGGCGGGCGCCGGGGCCACCCCCCGCTGCCGCCTGGCACTCGTGTGACGAGCGGCACGTCCTCAGCCGCGGATGGTGATGGTGGTGGCGGAGGCAGAGCCGCTCGCCGCCGCTTTTGCCAGCAAATCCTGCCCCAAATCTGCTCTTGGGGGCATCCGTGGGTCACGAAGGGCACTTGGAGGGCTCCCAACCTCTCTGCCCCCCCCCCTACCACGGGGGCTCTCGGTGTTCCCATGCCCCCATCGTTGTTTTGTCCCTCCCGCCTGGCTCTGGGGAGGGGACACAGCTGGGTCTGGCGTGTTCCCCCCGCCTTCTGGCACGGCCCTGGGGGGGGCCCGACCGGGCGGTGGTGCCGGGGCAGCTGCCCACCCCCGCGAGGGCCGGGGGGGCTCGCCCGTGGCAGGTGCTGCGGCGCAATGTAGGGCAGCATTAATATTTAGTGGCACTGGGGGGGTGGCACAGCTGCCTCCTGTGCTGGAATGCAGGCGGCAGCCAGCGGGGACAGCGGCCACCACTGCCACCACACCCCCTTGGCCACCACGGCCACCAAACCCCCTTGGCCACCACGGCCCCCGTTGCCCCACGCACCCCCAGCCTGCCCAGAGAAACGGGGAGCACATCACAGGGGAGCACAGCTCTTGGCACGTGGGAGGTGGAAATGTGGTGGCCAAACTCCAGGCCCTTGAAGCCACCAGCAACGTGTGGGGGTATGGGGAGATGCTGGGGGTCCCAGCCTGGCTGTGCCGTGGCCCTGGGCCAGGTCCCCAGTGCTGGGGCAACTGTGGTGTCAGGGTGATGACGGCACACGGTGGCCTTGGCGTTTTCCAGGGGAGTGTGGTGTCACCAGATCCTGGCCCCATGCCCTGTGACACCGGGGACAGCGGCCATGGCTGGAGGGGTTGGACCCTTCTTGTCTGGCATCCCCAGATGCTCTGCTGGGAGCAGACGGGGGCCTGTGCCACCGGCCTTGATCCCTGGTGAGTGGTGGTGGGGTGTGAGACCCTCACCATGGCCAGACCCTCACCACGGCCAGACCTTCACCATGGCCAGACCTTCACCACAGCCAGACCCTCACCACAGCCAGATCTTTGCCACGCCAGAGCCCTCAGCATGGCTGGGCCATCACCACCGCCAGACCCTCACCGTGACCAGGCCATCACCCTGACCAGACCCTTGCCACAGCTGAACCCTCACCATGGCCGAACTCTCCTCACGGCCACATCCTCACCAGTCAAACCCTCACCACGACCGGACCCTCACCACAGCCAGGCCCTCACCACGGCCAGCCCCTGCCCATGCCCGGCCCCGCCCCGGCCGGACCCTCGCGGTGCCCGGGCGGTGCGGGCGCGGTGCGGGCGAGGTGCGGGCGGTTGATTAGCGTGATTCCGGCATTGTGATGCAGAGGCGGTCGGGGCACCAGCTGCTCCTGCCCGGGTGTTTATTGTTACCTAGAGACGCCCCTGGCTCCCGCCCAGCTCCCCCCAGCCCCGCACGATGCAAAATTTATAGCGCGGCGGGTCCCGCGTTAACTCTCTGCCTCCCGGGCGGGGGGCGGCGGGGGAGGCTGCGGGAGCCCACCGGGATGGGCACGGGCGGGGGGCAGTGGCTGGAATGGGACAGGCGACGCCACGACGGGCGGTGCCACATCGGGTGATGCCAGGCTGCACCGTGCCGTATCACGTCATGCCGCCGTGCCGTGCCGTGCAGTGCCGTGCCTCCGGAGCCCCAGGCCTGCAGCACAGCATTCCCTGCGGAGCCCGTATCCATGGCACGGCTAATCCTCCGGCCGGGCAGGGAGCCAGCCCGTCCCCGGTGCCCGCCGGCTGCCAGCCCGGCTGCTGGAGAGGACACGGCCCCGGCCGTCCCCTGCCCCGGCCGGGAGGTGCCAGCCCAGCGCTGGGGGTCCCTGGGGGCTCAGCGCTAGCCTGGCCACTCCAGCCCTGCTGAAACCGCCGGTCAGGGGCACGAGAGGGTCCCCACATGTCCCAGAATGTCACCGGCTGAGCAGAGGGGACACCTGTCCTCCTCCTTTCCGCTGCCATGGCGTGGCACAGCACGGCACAGCCTGGCAGGGAATGGCTCAGCACGGCTCCGTGCTGCATGGGATGGCACAGCCCGGAACGGCACCGCGCAGGAGGTGCCATCTGCCCCAGCGTGACCCTGACCGCGGCCACTCCCTCCATGTCCCCGGCCAGCCCTGGTGACACCGGTGTCCCCGTCACCTGCCCCCAACCCCAGTCAAGCATCGCCACACCGGGGGCCACCGGGAGCCGGGACCCCGCCGTGTCCCCCCGCCGTGTCCCCCCGCCACAGCTCCCGCTCCCCCCCCTCCGCTCCCTCCACCTCTCAGCAAGTTTTTTATGTGATTACAGGCACTGCATGGTAATTAGTGCTAAACTCATTTGCACAACTACAGTTAATTGGCTACAACAATTAATTAATGTGTTGGAAATTTGGCACTGGAAAAAAAAAAAAGAGAGAAAAGAAAAAAAAGTTTGTCATCAGAGGGGAAGAAGGGGGGAGGTGGGGGGGCTGCACCCACCTGCACCCACCTGCAGCCCTGGTTCTTCCCCAAAGTTTCCCCCAGAGCTGCAGTTCCTGCCCTGCTCTGCGCTTCGTTTTCTTTTCTTTCATTCTTTTTCATCTTTTCCCCTTGTTTTTTTGTTCCTTTTTTATTCCCCCCCCTTTTTTCCTGTTTTCCTGCTTTCTTTCACCCCTTTTCCCTTTTTTTTTTTTTTTTTTTTTGCAACTTAAGCAAACTCATTTCCCTGATAAAATACAGCATGACTAATGACTGAAGCATGTAAAAATCATTGGGAAAATGTCCTTGGAAGACGAATGCATTTTCAGCAGAATAATTAACTTAATTAACAAATTCACATGCATATTCATCAGGCTATTAATGTCTTCTCAGCTCAGCTTGACGAACATTGCGGTAATAACCATCTCATTTGCATATTGCATTCTACTGCTATCCAAAAAAAAAAAAAAAAGGAAAAAAAAAAGGAAAAAGAAAAAAATAGGGAAAGAGGTGGATGCACACGCGTGTGCTCCGCGCGGCGCTCCCGGGGGACGGGTGGTGGGTGGGGTGTGTGTCCCGGGGAGGGTCCGGGCCTCGTGTGCCGGGGTCCGCGTGCCGGCGTGGAGCGCAGCGGCGGGAGGCGCGAGGCCACGGCGCCGTGCCGGTACCCGCCGCTCCCGGCCCCGGCATCTGCGGCAGGCGGCGCGGAGCGGGCGCGGAGGGGGAGAAGGACCCGTAGCAGCTGTCGGCCTAATTCGGCAAACGTGCTGCTCGTGGGCGGCTTAGAAAAACAGATTAGGCGCCTGCGACAGGCACTGATTCCTGACATACGCTCGGGGTCTGCGTCTTCATCGGTGGAGAGTGGAGGAGGGAGGGT